>NC_052334.1:8770608-8938276 GCF_016432855.1 Salvelinus namaycush | reverse complement strand
TTGGGACAACATATCCTCATTGGGATAACATATCCTCATTGGGAAACATATCCTCATTGGTATAACATATCTCATTTGAGATTACTTATCCTAATTTGGATAACATATCCTCATTTGGGATAACATATCCTCATTGGGACAACATATCATCATTGGATAACTTATCCTCATTTGAGATTACTTATCCTCATTTGAGATTCTTATCCTCAGTGGGATAACATATCCTCATTGGGACAACATATCCTCATTGGGACAACATATCCTCATTGGGATAACATATCCTCATTGGGACAACATATCCTCATTGGGACAACATATCCTCATTGGGATAACATATCCTCATTGGGATAACATATCCTCATTGGGACAACATATCCTCATTGGGATAACTTATCCTCAGTGGGATAACATATCCTCATTTGAGATTACTTATCCTCATTTGAGATTACTTATCCTCATTGGGATAACATATCCTCATTGGGATAACTTATCCTCATTTGAGATTACTTATCCTCATTGGGACAACATATCCTCATTGGGATAACATATTCTCATTGGGACAACATATCCTCATTGGGATAATGTATCCTCATTTGAGATTACTTATCCTCATTTGAGATTACTTATCCTCATTTGAAATTACTTATCCTCATTGGGATAACATATCCTCATTGGGATAACTTATCCTCATTTGAGATTACTTATCCTCATTGGGATAACATATCCTCATTTGAGATTACTTATCCTAATTTGGATAACATATCCTCATTGGGACAACATATCATCATTGGGATAACTTATCCTCATTTGAGATTACTTATCCTCATTTGAGATTACTTATCCTCATTGGGATAACATATCCTCATTGGGATAATTTATCCTCATTTGAGATTACTTATCCTCATTGGGATAACATATGCTCATTTGAGATTACTTATCCTAATTTGGATAACATATCCTCATTTGGATAACATATCCTCATTGGGACAACATATCATCATTGGGATAACTTATCCTCATTTGAGATTACTTATCCTCATTTGAGATTACTTATCCTCAGTGGGATAACATATCCTCATTGGGACAACATATCCTCATTGGGACAACATATCCTCATTGGGATAACATATCCTCATTGGGACAACATATCCTCATTGGGAAAACATATCCTCATTGGGATAACATATCCTCATTGGGACAACATATCCTCATTGGGATAACATATCCTCATTGGGATAACATATCCTCATTGGGATAACATATCCTCATTGGGACAACATATCCTCATTGGGATAACATATCCTCATTGGGATAACATATCCTCATTGGGATAACATATCCTCATTGGGACAACATATCCTCATTGGGATAACATATCCTCATTGGGATAACATATCCTCATTGGGATAACATATCCTCATTGGGATAACATATCCTCATTGGGACAACATATCCTCATTGGGATAACATATCCTCATTGGGATAACATATCCTCATTGGGACAACATATCCTCATTGGGATAACATATCCTCATTGGGACAACATATCCTCATTGGGATAACATATGCTCATTTGAGATTACTTATCCTAATTTGGATAACATATCCTCATTTGGATAACATATCCTCATTGGGACAACATATCATCATTGGGATAACTTATCCTCATTTGAGATTACTTATCCTCATTTGAGATTACTTATCCTCAGTGGGATAACATATCCTCATTGGGACAACATATCCTCATTGGGACAACATATCCTCATTGGGATAACATATCCTCATTGGGACAACATATCCTCATTGGGAAAACATATCCTCATTGGGAAAACATACTCTCATTGGGATAACATATCCTCATTGGGACAACATATCCTCATTGGGATAACATATCCTCATTGGGATAACATATCCTCATTGGGATAACATATCCTCATTGGGATAACATATCCTCATTGGGACAACATATCCTCATTGGGATAACATATCCTCATTGGGATAACATATCCTCATTGGGATAACATATCCTCATTGGGATAACATATCCTCATTGGGACAACATATCCTCATTGGGATAACATATCCTCATTGGGATAACATATCCTCATTGGGATAACATATCCTCATTGGGATAACATATCCTCATTGGGACAACATATCCTCATTGGGATAACATATCCTCATTGGGATAACATATCCTCATTGGGACAACATATCCTCATTGGGATAACATATCCTCATTGGGACAACATATCCTCATTGGGATAACATATGCTCATTTGAGATTACTTATCCTAATTTGGATAACATATCCTCATTTGGATAACATATCCTCATTGGGACAACATATCATCATTGGGATAACTTATCCTCATTTGAGATTACTTATCCTCATTTGAGATTACTTATCCTCAGTGGGATAACATATCCTCATTGGGACAACATATCCTCATTGGGATAACATATCCTCATTGGGACAACATATCCTCATTGGGAAAACATATCCTCATTGGGATAACATATCCTCATTGGGACAACATATCCTCATTGGGATAACATATCCTCATTGGGATAACATATCCTCATTGGGACAACATATCCTCATTGGGATAACATATCCTCATTGGGATAACATATCCTCATTGGGATAACATATCCTCATTGGGACAACATATCCTCATTGGGACAACATATCCTCATTGGGATAACATATCCTCATTGGGATAACATATCCTCATTGGGATAACATATCCTCATTGGGACAACATATCCTCATTGGGATAACATATCCTCATTGGGATAACATATCCTCATTGGGACAACATATCCTCATTGGGATAACATATCCTCATTGGGACAACATATCCTCATTGGGATAACATATGCTCATTTGAGATTACTTATCCTAATTTGGATAACATATCCTCATTTGGATAACATATCCTCATTGGGACAACATATCATCATTGGGATAACTTATCCTCATTTGAGATTACTTATCCTCATTTGAGATTACTTATCCTCAGTGGGATAACATATCCTCATTGGGACAACATATCCTCATTGGGACAACATATCCTCATTGGGATAACATATCCTCATTGGGACAACATATCCTCATTGGGAAAACATATCCTCATTGGGAAAACATACTCTCATTGGGATAACATATCCTCATTGGGACAACATATCCTCATTGGGATAACATATCCTCATTGGGATAACATATCCTCATTGGGATAACATATCCTCATTGGGATAACATATCCTCATTGGGACAACATATCCTCATTGGGATAACATATCCTCATTGGGATAACATATCCTCATTGGGATAACATATCCTCATTGGGACAACATATCCTCATTGGGATAACATATCCTCATTGGGATAACATATCCTCATTGGGATAACATATCCTCATTGGGATAACATATCCTCATTGGGACAACATATCCTCATTGGGATAACATATCCTCATTGGGATAACATATCCTCATTGGGACAACATATCCTCATTGGGATAACATATCCTCATTGGGACAACATATCCTCATTGGGATAACATATGCTCATTTGAGATTACTTATCCTAATTTGGATAACATATCCTCATTTGGATAACATATCCTCATTGGGACAACATATCATCATTGGGATAACTTATCCTCATTTGAGATTACTTATCCTCATTTGAGATTACTTATCCTCAGTGGGATAACATATCCTCATTGGGACAACATATCCTCATTGGGACAACATATCCTCATTGGGATAACATATCCTCATTGGGACAACATATCCTCATTGGGAAAACATATCCTCATTGGGATAACATATCCTCATTGGGACAACATATCCTCATTGGGATAACATATCCTCATTGGGATAACATATCCTCATTGGGATAACATATCCTCATTGGGACAACATATCCTCATTGGGATAACATATCCTCATTGGGATAACATATCCTCATTGGGATAACATATCCTCATTGGGACAACATATCCTCATTGGGATAACATATCCTCATTGGGATAACATATCCTCATTGGGATAACATATCCTCATTGGGACAACATATCCTCATTGGGATAACATATCCTCATTGGGATAACATATCCTCATTGGGACAACATATCCTCATTGGGATAACATATCCTCATTGGGACAACATATCCTCATTGGGACAACATATCCTCATTGGGATAACATATCCTCATTGGGATAACATATCCTCATTGGGATAACTTATCCTCAGTGGGATAACATATCCTCATTGGGATAACATATCCTCATTGGGATAACTTATCCTCATTGGGACAACATATCCTCATTGGGATAACATATCCTCATTGGGATAACATATCCTCATTGGGATAACATATCATCATTGGGATAACATATCCTCATTGGGATAACTTATCCTCAGTGGGATAACATATCCTCATTGGGACAACATATCCTCATTGGGACAACATATCCTCATTGGGACAACATATCCTCATTGGGACAACATATCCTCATTGGGATAACATATCCTCATTGGGATAACTTATCCTCAGTGGGATAACATATCCTCATTGGGACAACATATCCTCATTGGGACAACATATCCTCATTGGGATAACATATCCTCATTGGGATAACTTATCCTCATTGGGACAACATATCCTCATTGGGACAACATATCCTCATTGGGACAACTTATCCTCAGTGGGATAACATATCCTCAGTGGGATAACTTATCCTCATTGGGATAACATATCCTCAGTGGGATAACTTATCCTCATTGGGATAACATATCCTCAGTGGGATAACATATCCTCATTGGGATAACTTATCCTCATTGGGACAACATATCCTCATTGGGATAACATATCCTCATTGGGACAACATATCCTCATTGGGAAAACACATCCTCATTGGGATAACATATCCTCATTGGGACAACATATCCTCATTGGGACAACATATCCTCATTGGGACAACTTATCCTCAGTGGGATAAAAAAAAAAACAGTTTGCTTATGTGTACAACATATTTTCCATGCGTTTAACAGAAATCCCTAGATTTACCATAACTGTGTTAGAGGTTTGTAGTGTATAATGTGTTTGTTCTAATAAGATGTACCTTATGTCCGGTTTCAGATCCAGAGAGGCACCAGTGATCCACACAGCTACAAGAGTCTCGTTGACTGCTTCAGAACCGTCTCCCACAATGAACGGTGAGTGTCTGCTAGCCAGTACATGTTGCCGTTTTAACCTTGATACAATAGCACACAGTATAGTCTTACAGTATTCAGCACTGCTCAGGCATTCAATGTACACCCCCATGTTTCCTGTCTGAAACAGGTGTGTGTTCCTGTGTCATTTAGTGTGTAGGGTTTATTCAATTATGGGTCGGGACACAATATGGGCCCTGGGCATGTGAGAGGTGGGTTCGCGAGTTATCATCGCACACTAGTTCATCTTAATTTGGGTCGTTAGATGGCGATTTGGATCACGAGAGGATGGTCAATTTCTCATTTGGGTCTGGAGCTGGAAAAGCTCAACAACCCCAGGTGTAGAGAAAGGCAAAGTGCACAGATTTGACTGAGAAGATGGTGACCGTAGTATAAAATGATTTTTATCGGTTTTCAATCAGTTTTTTTGTCTGTATTCTGAATTCCCTGTTCATTAGGGAAGTTAGCCAACATCTTGTTCTATCTTTAACACATAGCTAAGTGAATGCTCTGTATTAAGCTCCTTGTGCTCTTTTGCACCGTTTTCAGTAAGAAGAACTCACTCTGAGTCAATCTAGCTAGATAGAAAGAATAAAAGGAATGGGACTTATTTATTTTTTTGTATTGTGCTTCTTAACACCCGCACGCTTAACCCGGAAGCCAGCCGCACCAATGTGTTGGAGGAAACACCATTCAACTGTCGACCGAGGTCAGCCTGCAGGTGTCCGGGTCGCCACAAGGAGTCGCTAGAGCGCAATGAGCCAAGTAAAGCCCCTCCCCCCCCCCCCCCCCCCCCCCCCGGCCAAACCCTCCCCTAACACTGGGCCAATTGTACACCGCCCTATGGGACTCTGATCGCGGCCGGTTGTGATTCAGCCCGGGATCGAACCTGGGTCTGTAGTGACACCTCTAGCACTAACTCTAACGTTCACTCAATCCCTCCATCCCTCTGGTTCAGTACTGTGGCTCTGTGACAGGCCTGTGAGACAGGGACATTGTGCAGAGCCAGGTGAAAGTAAGTGCCTGTTTATGGACAGACGAAAGCTTTATAGTGGATATAACATTTATCTGCTGGGAGGTGTGAGTGAACGTGTGCTAAGAGAGGCCGACTGGCGTCTGTGTGCATTTGTGTGTCTGTGTATATGTGCTGAGATAGGCTGGCTGGTGACAGTTGGGGTATTCCTTTGCTGGCTACCAGCCCACAAAGCCTGTGTGTGTGTGTGTGTGTGAGTGTGTGTGTGTGTGTGTGTGTGTGTGTGTGTGTGTGTGTGTGTGTGTGTGTGTGTGTGTGTGTGTGTGTGTGTGTGTGTGTGTGTGTGTGTGTGTGTGTGTGTGTGTGTGTGTCATGACTTCCGCCGAAGTCGGTCCCTCTACTTGTTCGTTCGGCGGTCGACGTCACCGACCTTCTAGCCATCGCTGATCCACTTTTCATTTTCCATTGGTTTTGTCTTGTCTTCCATCACACCTGGTTCCAATTCCATCAATTACATGTTGTGTATTTAACCCTCTGATCTCCCCCATGTCCTTGTCGGTAATTGTTTCTTCTAGTGCTTGTGCACGGTATGCTGGTATTTACCGGGTTTTGATTGACCCATATATTGTATTGTTCTGTTGACGGTGGTTTATGGATATTAAACGACACAGTTGTAAATCAGTTTTGGCTCTCCTGCGCCTGACTTCTCTACCACCAGTACGCACCTCACTACAGTGTGGGTGCGTGCATTTGAATATCTGTCTACTGTCTATGCGTAGGTGTGTATGCGTGTTAGGATTTACTTGTAAGGGAGAGGATAATGTTGTTGAACCTCTGTTGAACCTAGATCATAAAAAACAGACAGACAAACCAACTGCCAACAATGACAAATACTGAAATATTATTCTGTGTTGTTATTGCCAACAATGACAAATACTGACATTTTATTCTGTGTTGTTATTGCCAACAATGACAAATACGGAAATATTATTCTGTGTTGTTATTGCCAACAATGACAAATACTGAAATATTATTCTGTGTTGTTATTGCCAACAATGACAAATACTGAAATATTATTCTGTGTTGTTATTGTTAAAAATGACAAATACTGAAATATTATTCTGTGTTGTTATTGCCAACAATGACAAATACTGACATTTTATTCTGTGTTGTTATTGCCAACAATGACAAATACTGAAATATTATTCTGTGTTGTTATTGCCAACAATGACAAATACTGAAATGTTATTCTGTGTTGTTATTGCCAACAATGACAAATACTGACATTTTATTCTGTGTTGTTATTGCCAACAATGACAAATACTGACATTTTATTCTGTGTTGTTATTGTTAAAAATGACAAATACTGAAATGTTATTCTGTGTTGTTATTGCCAACAATGACAAATACTGAAATATTATTCTGTGTTGCTATTGTCAACAATGACAAATACTGAAAAATGATTCTGTGTTGTTAATGTCAATAATGCCAATTATTTCAAAGGAATTCTGCCTCACCCTTCTCTTTATCAGCAATCTACTATGGAAGTCCCAGCACACAGCAGCTCTTATGTGAATCTTCTGGGTAATGGGATGGGAGGGGTATTGACTTGAAGGACAACATGGTGACCTCAGAAGTTTAATGAATCTGTGACCTCCCTGGTCTAGCAGTATAGCCTCAGCCTCCAGGAGCACATGTATATGGTCTCTGCAAAGGTTTGAATCAGCCTACTGCCCTTTGACAAAACATCTATCTTTCCCCACTGTCATCCTCTCTCTCTCTGTTAAATAAAGTCAGAAAATACCTTCAAAAAATGCATTACCAGTCAGAAGTTTGGACACATCTACTCATTCAAGAGCTTTTCTTTATTTTAAATATTTTCTACATTGTGTCACCAGCAAGCACCCCTACACCATCACACCTCCTCCTCCATGCTTCACGGTGGGAACCACACATGCAGAGATCATCCATTCACCTACTCTGCATCTCACAAAGACACAGTGTTTCGAACCAAAAATCTCAAATTTAGACTCATCAGACCAAAGGACAGATTTCCATGGGTCTGATGTCCATTGCTCTTGTTTCTTGGCCCAAGCAAGTCCCTTCTTCCTATTGGTGTCCTTTAGTAGTGGTTTCTTTGCAGCAATTCGACGGTGAAGGCCTGATTCATGCAATCTTCTCTGAAAAGTTGATGTTGAGATGTGCCTGTTACTTGAACTCTGTGAAGCATTTATTTGGGCTGTATTTTCTGAGGCTGGTAACTCTAATGAACTTATCCTCTACAGCAGAGGTAACTCAGGGTCTTCCTTTTCCTGTGGCAGTCCTCATGAGAGCCAGTTTTATCATAGCGCTTGATGTTTTTGCGGCTGCACTTGAAGAAACTTTCAAAGTTCTTGATATTTTCCTGGATTGACTGAACGTCATGTCATAAAGTAATGATGGACTGTCGTTTCTCTTTGCATATTTGAGCTGTTCTTGCTATAATATGGACTTGGTCTTTTACCAAATTGGGCAATCTTCTGTATACCAACCCTACTGTGTCTATGCATAGATAATAAACAGCGAGTAGTAACAGTGTACAAAAAGGGAGGGGGGGAGGTCAATGTTAATTGTCTGGTGGCGATTTTATTAATTGTTCAGCAGTCTTATGGCTTGGGGGTAGAAGCTGTTGAGGAGCCTTTTGGTTCTAGACTTGGCGCTCCGGTACCGCTTGCAGTGCGGTAGCAGAGAAAACCACCCCTACCTTGTCACAACACAACTGATTGGCTCAAACGCATTAAGAAGGAAAGAAATCCCACAAATTAACTTTTAACAAGGCACACCTGTTAATTTAAATGCATTCCAGGTGACTATCTCAGCTGGTTGAGAGAATGCCATGAGTGTGCAAAGCTGTCATCAAGACAAAGGGTGGCTACTTTGTTTAACACTTTTTGTATTACTACATGATTCCGTATGTGCTATTTCATAGTTTTGATGTCTTCACTATTATTCTACAATGTAGAAAATAGTAAAAAATAAAGAAAAACCCTGTAATGAGTAGGTGTGTCCAAACTTTTGACTGGTACTGTATGTAAAAAATGTTTTACAGATTCACAAATTTGCCAGGTAATGACATGGCAAAATATAGTGAAAGTATACCATTTAAATGTATAATATATGCCATTTAGCAAACGCTTTTATCCAAAATGAGTTACAATCAAGTGTGCATACATTTTACATGTGGGTGGCCCCAGCAGGAATCGAATCCACACCCTTGGCATTGCAAGGTCTACCAGCTAAGCCACACAGGCCCATCTGTTATTTTTATTGTTTCATATTCTCATCTTTAGCAGCAGTGTATTACTTGAAGTCCCCACAGTCACCAGATCTCCAGGGAAATTTTTATTAACTTCTGGGAAATATTTGTCAATATCAGATGAACCAATTACCAATAATGACAAGCATTTCAGAATATTGTGACATTAATCTATGGGGTCTTCCATTATAAACTGCTGCCGAAGATGAGAATATGAAATACTGTAATATACTGTATATGAATACTCCAACAAGTCCAGAGTATTATTGAAGTCCCCACATTGAGAGAGAAGAGCTGCTGTCGAAGAAGAAGAGGAAGAAGAAGAAAGAGAAAAGATAAGCTGTCTATGGAGATACACCACTGTTGAAGATGAGAATATGAAATACTCTTATGCTCTATAATAATGCTCTGTGAGAGTATTCACAATATATAGGGTATATTACAGTATTTCATATTCTCATCTTCAGCAGCAGAGTATTATTGTATTACTTAAGTCCCAATTATCAGTGTTAGTAGGCTATATGTTATCTGAATCTGTAATCACTCTCCAGTAGACAGTACCTAGATCAACTCCAGACCTAGCCACTTAGTTATCCTTTATACAAATACTGCCAGGCCAGTGTTGTGGAATTATTATTTAAAATAAACGTATTTTGTCGGTTCAGACCCGGACTGAGCTAACACTAAGTTAACACTGAGCAAACTCTCTCTGTGTCTGTCTGTTTCGGGCTGTGGACTAGTAGCCTGAAGCACTCAGCCCAAGCCTGGCAATTAGAATAAAAAGGAAAGGAAAGAAATGAAAGCATTCCCATCTGCGACGTAAGCCTTAAACACTTACTTGGTTTTTATATTGATAATGAAGGTGTACAGTGCATTCGGAAAGTATTTAGACCCCTTGACTTATTCCACATTTTGTTACATTACAGCCTTCTTCTAAAATGTATTCAACTGTTGTTTTTCCTCATCAATCTACACACAATACACTCTACACTCATAATGACAAATCAAAAACAGGTTTAGAAATTTTTGCAAATGTATAAAAAAATTTAAATTAACTGAAATATCACATTTACATAAGTATTCAGACCCTTTACTCAGTACTTTGTTGAAGCGGCTTTGGCAGTGATTACATCTTCGAGTCTTCTTGGGTATGATGCTACAAGCTTGGCAAACCTGTATTTGGGGAGTTTCTCCCATTCTTCTCTGCAGATCCTCTCAAGCTCTGTGAGGTTGGATGGGGAGCGTTGCTGCACAACTATTTTCAGGTCTCTCCAGAGATGTTTGATCAGGTTTAAGTCCGGGCTCTGGCTGGGTCACTCAAGGACATTCAGAGACTTGTCCCGAAGCCACTCCTACGTTGTCTTGGCTGAGTGCTTAGGGTCGTTGTCCTGTTGGAAGGTGAACCTTCACCCCAGTCTGAGATTCTGAGTGCTCTGGAGCAGGTTTTCATCAAGGATCTCTCTGTACTTTGCTCTGTTCAACTTTCCCTCGATCCTGACTAGTCTCCCAGGCCCTACAGCATGATGCTGCCACCACCATGCTTCACAGTAGGGATGGTTCCAGGATTCCTCCAGACGTGAGTGACGCTTGGCATTCAGGCCAAAGAATTCAATCTTGATATCATCAGACCAGAGCATCTTGTTTCTCATAGACTGAGAGTGCTTTAGGTGCCTTTTCGCCAACTCCAAGCGGGCTGTCATGTGCCTTTTACTGAGGAGTGGCTTCCATCTGGCCAATGTACCATAAAGGCCTGATTGGTGGAGTGCTGCAGAGATGGTTGTCCTTCTGGAAGGTTATCCCATCTCCTTAGATGAACTCTGGAGCTCTGTCAGAGTGACCATCGGGTGCTTGGTCACCTCCTGACCAAGGTCCTTCTTCCCCGATTGCTCAGTTTGACCGGGCGGCCAGCTCTAGGAAGATTCTTGGTGGTTCCAAACTTCTTCCATTTAAGAATGATGGAGGCCACTGTTTTCTTGGGGACCTTCAATGCTGCAGAAATTTTTTGGTACCCTTCCCCAGATCTGTGCCTCTACACAGTCCTGTCTCTGAGCTTTACGGACAATTCCTTCGACCTCATGGCTTGTTTTTTGCTCTGACATGCACTGTTAACTGTGGGACATTATATAGTCAGGTGTGTGCCTTTCCAAATCATGTCCAATCAATTGCATCTACCACATGTGGACTTAAATCAAGCTGTAGAAACATCTCAAGGACTATCAATGGAAACAGGATGCACCTGAGCTCAATTTCGAGTCTCAAAGCAAAGGGTCTGAATACTTATGTAAATAAGGTATTTCTGTTTTTTATTTTTAAAACATTTGCTAAACTTTCTAAAAATCTGTTTTCACTTTGTCATTATGGGGTATTGTGTGTAGATTGATGAGGAAAATGTTTTATTTAATCAATTTTAGAATAAAGCTGTAACGTTACAAAATGTGGCAAAAGTCAAGGGGTTTGAATACTTTCTGAATGCACTGTAAATTATGTTGTAAAGAAAAAGGGATGTTGCTCATTACAGGTATTAGTTTTTGTATTGAAATAGCTACATTTACAATATGATTACTGTGTTTAATTAAGTTTTTGAAGATGAGCTATGACGAAACAGTCGGTTTCCTTTAAAGATTGTCTCTATTCCCTGTGGATGTGTGTGTATGTATTTGCGAATCTTGTACCGCTGTGTGAAATGCCTCGGCAGCATTCCTCTTAATAAAGTACTATCTTATCTGTGTGGTGCGGCGTCAAGGCGTGCCATGTGCGGCTGAGTGTCAGAGAGGGAGCAGGGCGCATGCTTCATTCATTCAAATTAAGATAACACGATTGGCCAATTTCACACCAAAATATGACTAACGATTTTAACCCAACCCACTTTTAACCCAACCCACTTTTAACCCAACCCACTTTTAATCCAACCCACTTTTAACCCAACCCACTTTTAACCCAACCCACTTTTAATCCAACCACGAAAGACACACATTCATACACATACGTACATATACAGTTTTTTTTGGAGAGTTGAGGGAGGCTGCCAAACTGGGTGCCCAGGGAGCTGTCGTTGTAGGGCACAACGTTAGGCAATGGCATCTAGGACTTGATACCAACAACCCTCCAGTTGCCAGCTCGCTTCCCACAAGATTTTTCCAGTCGAACCCAGTATATTCTACGCCTTCAGTTTCAATAACCCGTCAACCAGCCAACCAGTATATTCTCAGCCTTCAGGTTCAAACAACCCTTCAACCAGCCAACCAGTATATTCTCAGCCTTCAGATTCAAACAACCCTTCAACCAGCCAATCAGTATATTCTCGGCCCGCCCCTCTCTCAGCTAGCCACTATATTCTCAGCCCCCAGACTCTGTCATCCTGCATGAGGGGCTTTAGAAGTCCTGTGGGTTAACCACCTCCAGAAGCCCTGATATCCTCCCCTCAGGTTGCATCAGAGAAACAAATCACCTTCCTGTTTGTTTATCTTCTCCTTCCTCTTCTTCTTCTTCTTCAATCATTTTAGCGGGGCTAGATTGAGCTTGCAGTGTCGCAATAACACCAATAAAATATTCCCTAAAAACGTAAACCCCACACACCAGGGCACTACAGGCAGGCTCAAGCAAACACTCAAAAGAATTTGAAAAGATTTCAAATACTATTTGAAACCAGATCTATGCAATTCAGTAGTTTCATATGAACAGTTAGTGGGTTGTTGAATGTGTCAGATTAGCTTTTGATGACCTCTAGAAGAACAGACTGTGTGTTTGTCTTGTGGTGAAACCTGACCGGTGTCCCTTGAGTTTCTCTTTCTCTGTTCATGTCAAGGTTAAAACAGTCACTGGGGAAACGGCAATATTTGCAGGTGAAGCATGCAGGTTGTCTCCTAGGTGTTGAAGAATTTCCTGCCTGTGACTCACCCCTCATATTTATCATAGTAAAGCAGGTAAAGCAGCCTTTCAAAGCACTTCATGGATACAGACATGCGTGCAACAGGTTGGTAGTCATTTAGGCAGGTTACCTTAGTGTTCTTGGGCACAGGGACTATGGTTGTCTGCTTAAAACATGTTGGTATTACAGACTCGGACAATGAGAGGTTGAAAATGTCAGTGAAGCCACTTGCCAGTTGGTCAGCGCATGCTCTGAGAACACGCCCTGGTAATCCGTCTGGCCCTGCGGCTTTGTGAATGTTGACCTGTTTAAAAGTCTTACTCACATCGGCTGCGGAGAGCGTGATCACACAGTTGTCCGTAACAGCTGGTGCTCTCATGCATGTTTCAGTGTTACTTGCCTCGAAGCGAGCATAGAAGTAATTTAGCTCAGGCTCTAGGATGGGGAAAAAAAACTTTTTACAAGAAAAAAAAGATGAATACACGGACGTTGTCGATTTCCAAAGTTCATTGTAATGTTAAAAAGTGGAGAGAAAGACAATCTAATTTTCTCAGAATTAGCTAGCTATCTTGGCTACACACCATACTATATAGGGTATCCACCCACTCTGCCCAGAGTGGCTGAAAACGCGCTTTGGTGAAGGAATATCACTCCCTTATTTTATCAAATAAATTTTACCAAGACAATTATGATTATTAATGTTCTGAATCGTTCAGTGGGGTCTTTCTCTAACATATAATTTACAGTATATCCACAAAGTCAGATTTCGTAACCTAATACAATCGATAATAAGCACCGAGCTCTGTTGACATGGTGGTACAGGTTTTTCGTAACAACTTTTGAGGATTTAATATTTTGTGGATGTCATCTTCAAAGTTGTTTCCGCAGATCACAAAAAGCAAAAGTTGTAAAAAATATAAATAGTAAAGTACAAATACTCACAACAAATGACTAAAGTAGTACCTCAAAGTATGTGTTATTAGTTACTTTACACCACTGCTTGGATGGCAAGGAGTTTCAGGTTGTCATAATGGACACCATGCATTATAAAGTGGGATGACACCCGTATGGTAGACCCCAGTCAGTGAGGTTGACCTATATCTGGTCTGTTATTGTAAATTCAACCAAGTTAACCCAGATGATACCGTTTTGGGGGGCAACTACTAGCAACAACATTGAGTGGAGATTTTGCCGAGTGCAAATTCACGGGTAGGCAATTAGATTTTATTGAGCCTCCAACTTTTCTAATGTTAGACACCAAGCTCATCTGCCCACAAGAGATTACAACCATGTGACAGTTTAGTTATTACAATTAACTGCACTACTTGTAAGTGCAATTACACATGTAATTACAATAATAAGGACTCCTAAATCACTGACTATGTACGCTCTTTAACGCACACAAGCACACACACACACACACACACACACACACACACACACACACACACACACACACACACACACACACACACACACACACACACACACACACACACACACACACACACACACACACACACACACACACACACACACATTGGCCAGCTGGGCCCTTAGTAGCCACTAGAGATAATTTGTTTAGGAAAACAAAAAAGGGACTTAGTGTGTACTTTACATTTAAAATCAAATCAGGATTCAAATGAACCTCAGTCACATGGGCTCTGAGGTTGTCTGTAACAAATGTGCATCCTCCTTTCTCACCTGTTGGCTATGTAGACTGACCACACCCGGGAAATCTACAGTGGACATTTACATGGACAAACAGGACACAGACCATAGACATCCCTCCTTCTGTCTATGTGAAATAATTGGCAACATTTGACTACTGACGATAAGTGTAACACATTATTGTGGGTTAATAATTTGTGAGACTTGTCATAAACATGTTCATCCCTCTTATAATGTCTTATAGTGATCTAATAATGATCCTGACTAAATAACATCAATTTTGATCAACGACGAAGTTATAACGCATTATACCTGTCGGCTTTAAGTGTTCCCAAACAACCCTACCAAACAGACATCTATTTTTGCACCAGTTATAAGGAGAGAGAGAGAGGGGGGGGGGGGGAGGGGGGTGAGAGGGGGAGGGAGAGGGAGACATACAGAGTGAGAGACCGAGAAAGAAAGAGAAACTGAGAGATAGAGAGACAGGATATACAGTAGCCTACAGAATGTGTGTGTCTGTGAGTGTACGGTGTATTGATATAGAACACATATATACAGTACGTGTGGACAGGAAGGACAGTGTAGCTAGCGTGACTGCTGGTATTTGAACCAGTCACTCTAGGCTATTTCTGCCGCTCTATTGTGGCTAGAAGCTAGAGATCTAGCTGGTGATAGCATCTGAGAGCAGGACAGACAGGGCAGTTTACTATGTCCCAAACACCACCTCACTGATCCACAGGTCAGTATGACAACACACATCATCAAATGGCAAAATCACTCTATTCCATCAACACCTAAGATATCATAAAAAACTGTTCAGGTGAGTAATCAGGCAGTATCACAGCGGTCATAATAACATGGTTGTTACCATTGGTAGTTACTGCACGTCCTCTAGCAGTTTATGCAGGTTTTCACACCTACTACTATCTCCTTCATACAATTCATACATGCCTTAGAGCTGTTCAAAGACAATGAGTGTTATTTAGCCATGCAAATGTGCACATGGTTTATCCATATCAGGTCATTTGACTGACTGTTTCACATTAGGATTCCTCACCTTATATCTTCTGTGGAATTTGACTGACTGTTTCACATTAGGATTCCTCACCTTATATCTTCTGTGGAACATGAATTTCCATTTCCAAGTATTAGATTAATTTCACTGCAAACCTGAAATATCAGATAGGATTAATGTAACAATAGTGAGTCTGAGAAGACAACCTGTTTGAATTAAAAGGGTTATCATCACAGCAATTAAATAGATAGGATTGGCTTCCACTGTAGCAGTGTGACAAAGACTGGTGTCAGGTTCATGTTAGATTGCTAAACCGCACTGTTTATTTGCTTATCAGACAACTGACTGTCTGAGGTCACTTCTAGCTAACCTAAACCAGCACTTATCAGTTTAAGGAAGCAACTCTGTCTATGGATTGTTGTCCCTCAACAGTACAATAACACTGGAGTATTTCACTTAAGGTTAATTTGAGAAAATAATGTCCCAGTCCCCTGTCAGCTGGTCTACTCTACTGCCTTATCGGTACACATTTTATTTTTTTATGGTTTCAAGTTTATTTGCTGTAAATACATTGAAAGTCCCGGATGAGCCGTCGATGTGGGGGCCCGCCACTCACGAGAACTGTGTGCTCCCGATCTCCTTGGTTGACGTGAGTTAGACATTCAAGCGTGTCAACCCTTGCAAAGCTGCCGGCCAAGATGACATCCCAAACCAGGCCCTCAGCTGGTTGGAGTGTTTATTCAATCTATCCCGTCTGTTGTCCCCACTTGCTTCAATATGTTCACCATTGTTCCTGTATCCAAGAAAGCAAAGGAAACTGAGATAAATTTCTATCGCCCTGTAGCACTCACTTCCGTCATCATTAAGTGCTTTGAGAGGCTAGATCATATCACCTTACCTGATACCTTAAAACCAGTCGCGGAACCCTGGTTTATTTGGCCTCCCAAGTTCTCTGAGCAAATTGTTTTTATTTATATAATTTTTTGGTTAGTTTTTTTGGACAAGAAAATAAGTTATTTAAATTTTGGTAATCTGTTCCCAAGTATTTCCACGCATAATAGAGAGACATGTAATCGTATACAAATGCATTTCTCTAGTTTGAGAAACAGACTCCTCACAAGTCCTCAACTGGCAGCTTCATTAAATAGTAGCCGCAAAACACCAGTCTCAACATCAACAGTGAAGAGGCGACTCCGGAATGCTGGCCTTCTAGGCAGGGTTACAAAGAAAAGCCATATCTCAGACTGGCCAATAAAAAGAAAAGATTAAGATGGGCAAAAGAACACAGACATTGGACAGAAGAACTCTGCCTAGAAGGCCCGCATCCCAGAGTTGCCTCTTCACTGTTGACATTGAGACTGGTGTTTTGCGGGTACTATTTAACGAAGCTGCCAGTTGAGGACTTGTGAGGCGTCTGCTTCTCAAACACTCTAATGTACTTGTCCTCTTGCTCAGTTGTGCACCGAGGCCTCCCACTCCTCTTTCTATTCTGGTTAGAGCCAGTTTGCGCTGTTCTGTGAAGGGAGTAGTACACAGTGTTGTACGAGATCTTCAGTTTCTTGGCAATTTCTCACAAGGAATAGCCTTCATTTCTCAGAACAAGAATAGGCTGACGAGTTTCAGAAGAAAGTTAATTGTTTTCTGGCCATTTTGAGCCTGTAATCGAACCCACAAATGCTGATGCTCCAGATACTCAACTAGTCTAAAGAAGGCCAGTTTTATTGCTTCTTTAATCAGTACAACTGTCACGATCGTCGTATGGTGGAAGAGAGGAGGACCAAAGTGCAGCGTGGTTAAAATACATTCTTCTATTTATTGAAGACGAAAACGAAGAACACTATACAAACTAATCAAAACAATAAACGACGAACGTGAAGCTATATAAACAATGTGCTAACATGCAACATAGACATAGACAATAACCCACGAACTACCCAATGAATATGGCTGCCTAAATATGGTTCCCAATCAGAGACAACGAATGACAGCTGTCTCTAATTGAGAACCAATCTAGGCAACCATAGACATACATACACCTAGACTAGACACTGCCTCATAAACATACAAAACCCCTAGACAATACAAAACACATACATCCCCCATGTCACACCCTGACCTAACTAAAATAATAAAGAAAACAAAGATAACTAAGGCCAGGGCGTGACAGTACCCCCCCCCCCCCCCAAAGGTGCGGACTCCGGCCGCAAAACCTGACACAGAAGGGGAGGGTCCGGGTGGGCCTTCTTACGGCGGCGGCTCGGGTGCGGGACGTGGACCCCACTCCACCATAGTCAATACCCGCTTTGGTGGCGCCTTTGGAGCGAGTCCCGGACTGAAGACCATCCTAGAGGGCGCCACTGGACGGAGGGGCAGCTCCGGACTGAGGGGCAGCTCCGGACTGAGGGGCAGCTCCGGACTGGCGGGCGGCTCTGGCGGCTCCTGACTGGCGGGCGGCTCTGGCGGCTCCTGACTGGCGGGCGGCTCTGGCGGCTCCTGACTGGCGGGCGGCTCTGGCGGCTCCTGACTGGCGGGCGGCTCTGGCGGCTCCTGACTGGCGGGCGGCTCTGGCGGCTCCTGACTGGCGGGCGGCTCTGGCGGCTCCTGACTGGCGGGCGGCTCTGGCGGCTCCTGACTGGCGGGCGGCTCTGGCGGCTCCTGACTGGCGGGCGGCTCTGGCGGATCCTGACTGCCGGACGGCTCTAGCGGCTCCTGACTGACGGACGGCTCTAGCGGCTCAGGACAGACGGGCGGCTTTGTCGGCTCAGGACAGACGGGCGGCTCTGACGGCTCCGGAAAGACGGGTGGCTCAGACGGCGCTGGGCAGACGGGCAGCGCAGGCGGCGCTGGGCAGACGGACAGCTCAGACGGCGCTGGGCAGACGGGCAGCGCAGGCGGCGCTGGGCAGACGGCAGACTCTGGCCTGCTGAGGCGCACAGTAGGCCTGGTGCGTGGTGCCGGAACTGGTGGTACCGGGCTAAGGACACGCACCTCAAGGCTAGTGCGGGGAGCAGCAGCAGGGCGTACAGGGCTCTGGAGACGCACAGGAGGCTTGGTGCGTGGTGCCGGAACTGGTGGTACCGGGCTGGAGACACGCAACACAGGGCGAGTGCGTGGAGGAGGAACAGGGCTCTGGAGACGCACTGGAAGCCTGGTGTGTGGTGTTGGCACTGGTGGTACTGGGCTGGGGCGAGGAGGTGGCACCGGATAGACCAGACCGTGAAGGCGTACTGGAGCTCTTGAGCACCGAGCCTGCCCAACCTTACCTGGTTGAATACTCCCCTTAGCCTGGCCAGTGCGGCGAGGTGGAATAGCCCGCACTGGGCTGTGCTGGCGAACCGGGGACACCATGCGTAAGGCTGGTGCCATGTACACCAGCCCGAGGAGACGCACTGGAGACCAAATGCGTTGAGCCGGCTTCATGGCACCTGGCTCGATGCCCACTCTAGCCCGGCCGATACGAGGAGCTGGGATGTACCGCACCGGGCTATGCACACGTACAGGAGACACCGTGCGCTCTTCCGCATAACACGGTGTCTGCCCGTACTCTCGCTCTCCACGATAAGCACGGGGAGTTGGCGCAGGTTTCCTACCTGACTTCGCCACACTCCCCGAGAGCCCCCCCCAAGACATTTTTGGGGCTGCCTCTCTGGCTTCCAGCCACGCTTCCGTGCTGCCTCCTCATACCACCGCCTCTCGGCTTTAGCTACCTCCAGCTCTTCACGAGGGCGGCGATATTCTCCAGATTGTGCCCAGGGTCCTCCTCCATCCAGAATTTCCTCCCAAGTCCATGAGTCCTGCGATCGCTGCTGCTGCCTTTTACCACGCTGCTTGTTCCTTTGTTGGTGGGTTATTCTGTCACGATCGTCGTATGGTGGAAGAGAGGAGGACCAAAGCGCAGCGTGGTTAGAATACATTCTTCTATTTATTGAAGACGAAAACGAAGAACACTATACAAACTAATCAAAACAATAAACGACGAACGTGAAGCTATATAAACAATGTGCTAACATGCAACATAGACATAGACAATAACCCACGAACTACCCAATGAATATGGCTGCCTAAATATGGTTCCTAATCAGAGACAACGAATGACAGCTGCCTCTAATTGAGAACCAATCTAGGCAACCATAGACATACATACACCTAGACTAGACACTGCCCCATAAACATACAAAACCCCTAGACAATACAAAACACATACATCCCCCATGTCACACCCTGACCTTACTAAAATAATAAAGAAAACAAAGATAACTAAGGCCAGGGCGTGACAACAACAGTTTTCAGCTGTGCTAACATAATTGCAAAAGGGTTTTCTAATGATCAATTAGCCTTTGAATATTATTAACTTGGATTAGCTAACACAACGTGCCATTGGAACACAGGAGTGATGGTTGCTGATAAAGGGCCTCTGTACACATATGTAGATATTCCACAAAAATCAGCCGTTTCCAGCTACAATAGTCATTCACAACATTAACAATGTCTACACTGTATTTCTGATCAATTTGATGTTATTTTAATGGACAAAAAATTAGCTTTTCTTTAAAAAACAAGGACATTTGTAAGTGACCCCAAACTTTTGAACGGTAGTGTACATAGTCATGGTTACTTTAATAATGTTTACATACTGTTTTACCCACTCTATATGTATATACTCTATTCTAGTCATGGCTCATGCTATATAACTCCTGCTGTACACACCTTTTATATTCATATACTGTCCATCAGTGGAGGCTGCTGAGGGGAAGATGGCTCATAATAATGGCTGGAACAGAGCAAATGGAACAGCATCAAACACATGGAAACAATGTATTTGATGTATTTGATACCATTCCACCTATTCCGCTCCAGTCATTACCATGAGCCTGTCCTCCCCAATTAAGGTGCAACCAACCTCCTGTGCTGTGTATACATGTACATACAGTGCCTTCATAAAGGATTTATATCCCTTTACTTATTCCACATTTTGTTGTTACAGCCTGAATGTTAAATTGAACAAATATATGTTTTTTCTCACCCATCTACACACAATACCCCATAATGACATTAGGTGTGTGTTGTTAATGTATTGCTGCATTGTTGGAGCTAGAAACATAAGCATTTCGCTGCACCAGTGATAACATCTGAAAAACACTGTATCCAACTAAACTCAGCAAGAAAAGAAACGTCCTCTCTCTGTCAACTGTGTTTATTTTCAGAAAACTTAACACGTAAATATTTGTATGAACATAACACGATTCAACAACTGAGACATAAACTGAACAAGTTCCACACACATGTGACTAACATAAATGGAATAATATGTCCCTGAACAAAGGGGGGGGTCAAAAGTAACAGTCAGTATCTGGTGTGGCCACCAGCTGCATTAACTACTGCAGTGCATCTCCTCCTCATGGACTGCACCAGATTTGCCGGTTCTTGCTGTGAGATGTTACCCCACTCTTCCACCAGGGCACCTGCAAGTTTCTGGGGAGAATGGCCCTAGCCCTCACCCGCCGATCCAACAGGTCCCAGACGTGCTCAATGGGATTGAGATCCGGGCTCTTTGCTGGCCATGGCAGAACACTGACATTTCTGTCTTGCAGGAAATCACTCACAGAACGAGCAGTATGGCTGGTGGCATTGTCATGCTGGAGGGTCATGTCAGGATGAGCCTGCAGGAAGAGTACCACATGAGGGAGGAGGATGTCTTCCCTGTAACGCACAGCATTGAGATTGCCTGCAATGACAACAAGCTCAGTCCGATGATGCTGTGACACACCGCCCCAGACCATGACGGACCCTCCACCTCCAAATCGCTCCCGCTCCAGAGTACAGGCCTTGGTGTAACGCTCATTCCTTCGACAATAAGCGCGAATCCGACCACCACCCCCGGTGAGACAAAACCATGACTCGTCATTGAAGAGCACTTTTTGCCAGTCCTGTCTGGTCCAGCGACGGTGGGTTTGTGCCCATAGGCAACGTTGTTGCCGGTGATGTCTGGTGAGGACCTGCCTTACAACAGGCCTACAAGCCCTCAGTCCAGCCTCTCTCAGCCTATTGCGGACAGTCTGAGCACTGATGGAGGGATTGTGCGTTCCTGGTGTAACTCGGGCAGTTGTTGTTGCCATCCTGTACCTGTTCCGCAGGTGTGATGTTCGGATGTACCGATCCTGTGCAGGTGTTGTTGCACGTGGTCTGCCACTGCGAGGACGATCAGCTGTCCATCCTGTTTCCCTGTAGCTCTATCTTTGGCGTCTCATAGTACGGACATTGCAATTTATTGCCCTGGCCACATCTGCAGTCCTCATGCCTTCTTGCAGCATGCCTAAGGCACGTTCACGCAGATGAGCAGGGACCCTGGGCATCTTTCTTTTAGTGTTTTTTAGAGTCAGTAGAAAGGCCTCTTTAGTGTCCTAAGTTTTCATAACTGTGACCTTAATTGCCTACCGTCTGTAAGCTGTTAGTGTCTTAACGATCGTTCCACAGGTGCATGTTCATTAACTGTTTATGGTTCATTGAACAAGCATGGGAAACAGTGTTTAAACCCTTTACAATGAAGATCTGTGAAGTTATTTGGATTTTCCTGAAAAAGGGACATTTCTTTTTTTTGCTGAGTTTAGATACCAGAGGTCTCTTGGAATAATCTATACTTGTCCCCTAAATCAGCTGTTCTCAATCCTGGTCCTGGTCCATTTTTGTTTTTGCCCTAGCACTACACACCTGATTCAAATCATCAAAGCCTTTTGATGAGTTGATCATATGAATCAGCTGTGTAGTGCTAGGGAAAAAACAAAAATGGACCAGGACCAGGATTGAGATCCAGTGCCCTAAATTCAAGTGGGTAGGGACCATGTTAACTGTTGTACTTAGGCCTGAAGTTTTAGACCTGTTGTACCTGTTTTGGTTTGTTAGAGGCAGTTAGTCCCTCTAAACCAACCTTTTAAAGTGGAAGGGAAGGCCATTGATTTGCCTGCGCTGTGTTAAGCTACAGAGAAACCAGTGCAGACCTGGGTTCAAATATTATTTGAAATCTTCCAAAAACGTTGAGTGTTTGCTTTGGAATGCCAGGTGGTTGGGGGTTGCACTTTTGGGACTTTTCTCTTTGTTCTATTGCAACAGGCAAGCTGAAAAAAACCACAACATTTTTGAAATTATTTCGAATAGTATTTGAACCAGTTCTGAACCACAGGCCACGTCCTGAGGCCAGACATAAGAGAAGGTGATATACATTGTGTGTATGTTGTCACATAAGGATAGGTGGTGGAGGAACTGCAAATGCATGCACTCCTGAAATGTGTATAAAACACCTTTTGTGCCTTCCCTGTATAAATAGAGGATAGTGTTTCCAATATACAGTGCAAAGGCATGATGGACAGCAGGGTATCATAAGTATAGTTTTAACCTCTATATATCCACGTAACTACTACTAATAGCCATAGGGCAAGGTAAGGGTAAAGGCTAGTTGTGTTGTGTCATAACATGTTGTGTTGTATCTAATTCAGAGTATTTTTTCTGTCTGCGGTATGTCTTTTTTTAAATGTTATTTAACTAGGCAAGTCGGTTAAGAACAAATTCTTACTTACATTGACGGCCTGCCCCGGCCAAACCCGGACAACGCAGGGCCAATAGTGCACCGCCCTGTGGGACTCCCAATCACAGCCAGATGTGATACAGCCTGGATTCAAACTAGGTACTCTTGCACTGAGAAGCAGTGTTTTAGACCACTGCTCCACTCGGGAGCCCAGTGGCGTAATGATTTCTATAACAGGATCCTCCCTCCAATCCTGTCCGAGACCCCAAAGAGAGCAGTTAAGGCACAGGAAGTGATACACTATTGGCCACACCTGCCACTAGAGTTGTGAGTGAGTCGTCTGTGTGACGGAACAACCCTGCAGACTCTGGGTCGTGTTCATTAGGGCCCACAGTAGCCCTAGGTTTTGCAATGGACAACCAAAATTGGTGTTTCTTATTGGACAAGTTCAGATAGTACATCCCTGTTTCACTCTGTTTCGGGGCGTTTCCTTCCTTTTCCTGCTGAACACGCCCCCGCTGGAGTTCTCCACCACTACTGTGTGAAAAACATTCCCAGCCAGACTCACTATCACTGACCTCCAGGGAACACACCACACGGGGTGATCCTGGGTGAAGTTTCGGTTACAGATGAGATATAGGATCAGCTTCTCCATTGCCCAATCCCAACCTGACCCAAGATCAGCGTCTCGGGGCAACTTCACCCTATTTCTACTACTACGTGATCAAACATGTGACGCCGCCCACCGTGTTTGTCTTCCTGGATGGTGATGTTGATTCTGGAGTGCTACCAGTATTGACCAAGTAGAATTTACACTACCTCCTACGAGTCATTACCTCTGATATCTGCTGCTGCATCCGCCTCTGGGACTAGTTTAGTGTGGTGGTGTGGTGGTGTGGGTGGTGGTGGTGTGGTGGAACATACACAAACACACACAGCAGCGCCTCTCTCTTGGTCCGTGCCAGGGTACAAAAACGGGTTGTATTCATTAGTCGCCAAACGGAAGAAAACAGACTGAAATGGGCAGGGACTACCTGGACCTGTCTTGTAAGAACAGCTCATTTTCATTTTCTGTTGCAAACTGTTTTTAAAAACTGTAGTGGACCCTAATGAATATGACCCAGCTAGGCCGTTCTATGGCTGGCATCAGCGGTGCTCTGTAATGAGACGCTGGAGGCCGTGACTGCATGTGTGTGTCTGTGTCTGTGTGTGTGAACGTAAACACTCTGACCGAGGAGATGTAGTAATCGCTCACTGTGCTGGAGCTGGCAGGCCAATGGTAGACATGTCTGAAGGGGGAAATTAGAGTGAATTAAACAGCAGATTAAATGGCCTCCGCAGGGCTTTTTTAACAGAGCTAAAGATAGTCTTGCGAGAGAGAGAACTTGGTGACAACTTGGTAAGTAAGTTCTGTCTCGTATAACTGCTGGGTGTATCACTAACCATGGTCAAAAAAGGCAACAGTAAACATATAGTCCCCCACAAATGATGCCAATAAGTGTAATTTTGTAAATGACAGATTTCTATGGCAACGCGCATCATTCACCCAAGTTTCTTCAAATTCGTGCCAGTGGTGTCTGAGATATAGCGTGGGTTAGCTAGACTCAAATCTCTTAGCAGGTGTGCCAAATTTCAGCACTCTAAGTCAAACTGATCAAGAGATATAAACATGTGCCCGTTATAGTGCCACCGTGTGGTCGATAGGATTGTTCTTGCATGTGTTGTGTCTTGTTAGTGTTTGCAACATGTGTACCAAGTTGTGTTACAATACGAATATCCTTGACTAATTTATATGCATTTATGTGCCAGACCACGCCCACGTGAATGTTTATTAGTCAATAGCAGCCATGTTGTTTTAGGTAATACTCAGGAAAATATTGCATTGAGAGATCTTTGTCCATAGATGCCACGTATCTAGTTGTGTGCATTTCGGTCATTCGATTCCAGAAGAGTAGCATTTTAAGTGTTTTTCAAAATTCAAAACTGTCGGAAATCCATCATGGCAGACCTTATGGGTCCTTGAGACAAATGTGTTCCTTGTGAGGAGAGGGACCTAATATGTACCGAATTTCAGGACTTTAGGTCAAACAGGGTGAGAGGCTTGACCTGTCAACGTTTGCATTTTCAATCTCTTGTAATAGCACCACCATCTGGCCAATCAGCGTAATTAACGTATAAACGACCGAATGGACGGAGACAGATCAACCAGTCCCCTCCCTGCAACACCATGGACATGTCTCCACTCGGATGCTGTTTCATTCAACATGAAACTGAGACACACAAGTGAGATACACAAAATCAAATCACATTTTATTTCTCAAATACAACTGGTGTAGACCTTACCATGATATGCTTACTTACGAGCCCTTTCCCAACAATGCAGAAATTGCTGCCTTTTGTGGGTGTAATAGAGAATAGACCTAAGTCCTTGAGCATTGTAACCCACAAATCACTTTCCTTTGGAGTGGTCCAAATATAGAGCAACCACATGGACTGTCTTATGTGTTATATTGGTTAAAATCTTGTTCAAACGTATATGTGTTGAGTTTGTGTGCAGCAAACATGTAATTGCATGTTTTCCCACCATTGTGTTTGTGTGATGTCTGTCGGGACATCTCTCTTTCTGGCAGTGATGGCTCATTTCTCTTCATCTCTACATCTCTTCTCTCTAATTGATTTTGACGTTTTTGCTGAGGTCTTAGTCTCGCAATTTTACATCTAACTAAGATGTTTGGTGCAGTATTTCTCAAGTGAAAACATTTGCATGAAAACTAGCCGTTTCTCATTGAATGACAACAAATACTTAATTGAAGAATCCCATCTGTAGTTCCCACTCCTACTAGGAGTAATAATGTTGACCAACCACCGACAAATGGGCGTAGACTTCAGCTACCAAACTTCAAACTGCCTTAAGAAAAAAACGAATCATCATAATATATGCGCAAACTGTTTCGACTGGGAAGCTTGCGACAGATTTCACACACACACAAACACACGCACAGACACACACACACAAACACACACACACACACACACACAAAAAACCACCTGAACACACGCACGTCTGATACGTGTACACAATACGCCCTTATACACTCAGACAACTATGTGCTGTGCTTGTCCACCTGAGATTTTCCAAATCCTAAACAAAAACACACGTCTATAACCCCATCACTCAGGCGCAGGTAGATGGTGAGATGGATACACACTGACTGACTGACTTTCAACATTCTTACCTTGACTAAGCATCTTCTCCTGCCTGACTGTGAGTGTCAGCGGTGTAACTGGCAGATTCACCTTTAACCCTATCAGTCACGAGACACCAGCAAAACTCTGCTTTTCATTTCTCTGACGTTCATTTATCTGCCTGTTCAGCCCTTATATTTAGCCTCACAATGAAGTGTTTGATCATGGACTGCAGGAAACTGAGGGCCGAGCACGCCCCCATTCTCATCAACGGGGCTGTAGTGGAGCAGGTTGAGAGCTTCAAGTCCCTTGGTGTCCACATTACCAACAAACTATTATAGTCCAAACACACCAAGACAGTCGTAAAGAGGGCACGAAAACGCCAATTCCCCCTCAAGAGACTGAAAAGATTTGGCATGGGTCCTCAGATCCTCAAAAAGTTCTACAGCTGCACCATCAAGAGCATCCTGACTGGTCGCATCACCGCCTGATATGGCAGGCTGTGTCCGGGGAAGGCCCTACAAATTGCCAAAGACTCCAGCCACCCTAGTCATAGACTGTTATCTCTGCTACCGCACGGCAAGTGCTACCGGAGTGCCAAGTCTAGGTCCAAAAGGATTCTTAACAGCTTCTACCCCCAAGCCATAAGGCTGCTGAACAGCTAATCAAATGGCTACCTGGACTATTTGCATTGTCCCCACATTTCACGGTAAGTTCTACATCTGTTGTATTCGGCGTAGAAAATACAATACATGCGACGGTGGGACTCATTGGGTTAAGAAGGCATGTCATCCCCCTACCCTCCCCACCAAGCATCAATGCAGGTGTGAGTTAGGAGTGATGTCTGCATGATTGATGGCTTACGTGTGTGTGTGTGTGTGTGTGTGTGTGTGTGTGTGTGTGTGTGTGTGTGTGTGTGTGTGTGTGTGTGTGTGTGTGTGTGTGTGTGTGTGTGTGTGTGTGTGTGTGTGTGTGTGTGTGTGTGTGCGTGTGTGTGTGTGTGCGTGTGCGTGTGTGTGCGTGCGTGTGTGCGTGTCAGGTGTGATGTCTGTGTAGCATTGTGCACAGCCATCCAAGGAGAAAGGTTTACCTGGCCCAGCCAGCCCCTCCCTCCCTTCCCTCCCTCCCTCCTCAGCTAGCCCCTCCCTCTCTCCCCAGCCAGCCAGCCCCCCCCCCCCCCCCCCTCTTCCTTCCCTCCCCTCCCCCTACCCCTCCTCCAGCCAGCCCCCCCCCCCCCCCCTCAGCTGCATGTGCTGTGCTGAATGGAGAGAGGAGAGCCCTGAACAGGAAAAAACACACTTGTATGCATCTAGATACACACACACACAAATACCGACACTCACACACACAACACTCTCTCTCTCACACACACATACCGACACTCACACACACAACACTCTCTCTCACACATACCGACACTGACACACACAACACTCTCTCTCACACACACACATACCGACACTCACACACACAACACTCTCTCTCACACATACCGACACTGACACACACAATACTCTCTCTCACACACACACATACCGACACTCACACACACAACACTCTCTCTCACACATACCGACACTGACACACACAATACTCTCTCTCACACACACACATACAACACTCTCTCACTCTCTCACACACACACACACACGCACACATAGCGACACTGAGACACACAACACTCTCACTCACTCACTCACACACACACACACACACACAGGTCCTGGGGCTCTTGACAGACAGAGAGGCAGACGGACAAGAGGACAAAGATAGATGGAGAGTAATGACCTGCAGACATGTTCCTGACGTTTTCCCATTACGTCTCTTCCTGAGCATACACACACATAGTACAAACCACACACTTATACACACACATCATGCACTGGTCTCTCCCTCTCACACAGCCACACTGACCACCCTCAACTATACGTCAAGCACACACTCAATTACTTGAAGCTGATTGGATTGTTTAACGTTTCTGGAAATTGTCACCCCTAAACTATTCCACCAGCCTTCTTGGGTGTTCTCACCTTGTCATTTAAAGTGACAACCTCCTCCACCTGTTCAACAGTTCTCATACAACAGATCCAACCTCCTCCACCTGTTCAACAGTTCTCCCACAACAGATTCAACCTCCTCCACCTGTTCAACAGTTCTCCTACAACATATCCAACCTCTTCCAACTGTTCAACAGTTCTCCTACAACAGATCCAACCTCCTCCACCTGTTCAACAGTTCTCCTACAACAGATCCAACCTCCTCCACCTGTTCAACAGTTCTCCTACAACAGATCCAACCTCCTCCAACTGTTCAACAGTTCTCCGACAACAGATCCAACCTCCTCCAACTGTTTAACAGTTCTCCTACAACAGATCCAACCTCCTCCACCTGTTCAACAGTTCTCCTACAACACATCCAACCTCCTCCAACTGTTCAACAGTTCTCCTACAACAGATCCAACCTCCTCCACCTGTTCAACAGTTCTCCTACAACAGATCAAACCTCCTCCAACTGTTCAACATTTCTCCTACAACAGATCCAACCTCCTCCAACTGTTCAACAGTTCTCCTACAACAGATCCAACCTCCTCCACCTGTTCAACAGTTCTCCTACAACAGATCCAACCTCCTCCACCTGTTCAACAGTTCTCCTACAACAGATCCAACCTCCTCCAACTGTTCAACAGTTCTCCTACAACAGATCCAACCTCCTCCACCTGTTCAACAGTTCTCCTACAACAGATCCAACCTCCTCCAACTGTTCAACAGTTCTCCTACAACAGATCCAACCTCCAACTGTTCAACAGTTCTCCTACAACAGATCCAACCTCCTCCACCTGTTCAACAGTTCTCCGACAACAGATCCAACCTCCTCCAACTGTTCAACAGTTCTCCTACAACAGATCCAACCTCCTCCACCTGTTCAACAGTTCTCCTACAACAGATCCAACCTCCTCCACCTGTTCAACAGTTCTCCTACAACAGATCCAACCTCCTCCACCTGTTCAACAGTTCTCCTACAACAGATCCAACCTCCTCCAACTGTTCAACAGTTCTCCGACAACAGATCCAACCTCCAACTGTTCAACAGTTCTCCTACAACAGATCCAACCTCCTCCACCTGTTCAACAGTTCTCCTACAGCAGATCCAACCTCCTCCAACTGTTCAACAGTTCTCCGACAACAGATCCAACCTCCTCCAACTGTTTAACAGTTCTCCTACAACAGATCCAACCTCCTCCACCTGTTCAACAGTTCTCCTACAACAGATCCAACCTCCTCCAACTGTTCAACAGTTCTCCTTCAACAGATCCAACCTCCTCCACCTGTTCAACAGTTCTCCTACAACAGATCAAACCTCCTCCAACTGTTCAACATTTCTCCTACAACAGATCCAACCTCCTCCAACTGTTCAACAGTTCTCCTACAACAGATCCAACCTCCTCCAACTGTTTAACAGTTCTCCTACAACAGATCCAACCTCCTCCACCTGTTCAACAGTTCTCCTACAACAGATCCAACCTCCTCCACCTGTTCAACAGTTCTCCTACAACAAATCCAACCTCCTCCACCTGTTCAACAGTTCTCCTACAACAGATCCAACCTCCTCCAACTGTTCAACAGTTCTCCTACAACAGATCCAACCTCCTCCAACTGTTCAACAGTTCTCCTACAACAGATCCAACCTCCTCCAACTGTTCAACAGTTCTCATACAACAGATCCAACCTCCTCCAACTGTTCAACAGTTCTCCTACAACAGATCCAACGTCCTCCAACTGTTCAACAGTTCTCCTACAACAGATCCAACCTCCTCCAACTGTTCAACAGTTCTCCTACAACAGATCCAACCTCCTCCAACTGTTTAACAGTTCTCCTACAACAGATCCAACCTCCTCCACCTGTTCAATAGTTCTCCTACAACAGATCCAACCTCCTCCACCTGTTCAACAGTTCTCCCACAACAGATTCAACCTCCTCCACCTGTTCAACAGTTCTCCTACAACATATCCAACCTCTTCCAACTGTTCAACAGTTCTCATACAACAGATCCAACCTCCTCCACCTGTTCAACAGTTCTCCTACAACAGATCCAACCTCCTCCAACTGTTCAACAGTTCTCCTACAACAGATCCAACCTCCTCCAACTGTTCAACAGTTCTCCTACAACAGATCCAACCTCCTCCAACTGTTCAACAGTTCTCCTACAACAGATCCAACCTCCTCCAACTGTTCAACAGTTCTCCTACAACAGATCCAACCTCCTCCAACTGTTCAACAGTTCTCCTACAACAGATCCAACCTCCTCCACCTGTTCAACAGTTCTCCTACAACAGATCCAACCTCCTCCAACTGTTCAACAGTTCTCCTACAACAGATCTGCCTTTGCCTCATCTTCATCCATCTTCAACGGTCATCATCCGCCTCTCATTCTCTCACTTTCTCTCCATTCATTAACCACCTCCTCCTGTCTATCCACTGCTTTGTTTAGCTCTTGACATTTGTAAACATGTAACAATGGCTGTCACAGCATGACAGAAACTGACATCCTGTGTCCGTGTGGGAGAGAGAGAGACTGGGGAAACAAGTTTGTGTACACCTGTATGCCAAGAAGTTCTGTCAGTAGTAGTATTGTTGTCTTCAACAAACTGTTAAACCATATAACCCACTTTATCCTACACTGTTAAACCATATAATCCACTTTATCCTACACTATTAAACCATATAATCCACTTTATCCTACACTATTAAACCATATAATCCACTTTATCCTACACTGTTAAACCATATAATCTACTTTATCCTACACTGTTAAACCATATAATCCACTTTATCCTACACTATTAAACCATATAATCCACTTTATCCTACACTATTAAACCATATAATCCACTTTATCCTACACTGTTAAACCATATAATCCACTTTATCCTACACTATTAAACCATATAATCCACTTTATCCTACACTGTTAAACTATATAATCCACTTTATCCTACACTGTTAAACCATATAATCCACTTTATCCTACACTGTTAAACCATATAATCCACTTTATCCTACACTATTAAACCATATAATCCACTTTATCCTACACTATTAAACCATATAATCCACTTTATCCTACACTGTTAAACTATATAATCCACTTTATCCTACACAGCAGGAAGCACCAGTGACTCGGTCAACAAAAAAGTGGTCAGATGAAGCAGATGCTAAACTACAGGACTGTTTTGATAGCACAGACTGGAATGTGATTTTTCCTATGGCATTGAGGAGTACACCACATCAGTTATTGGCTTCATCAATAAGTGCATCGATGACATCGTCCCCACAGTGACCGTACGTACATACCCCATCCAACATCTGCAATGAGCTAAAGGCTAGAGTTGCCATTTTCAAGGAGCGGGACTCTAACCCGGAAGCTTATAAGAAATCCTGCTATGCCCTCCGACAAACCATCAAACAGGCAAATTGTCAATACAGGACTAAGATCGAATCGTATTACACTGGCTCCGACACTGCTCTAACACTGAAACATGCATGAGAGCACCAGCTGTTCCGGACGACCTTTAAACAGGTCAACATTCCCAAGGCCGCAGGGCCAGACGGATTACCAGAACGTGTACTGCGAGCATGCGCTAACCAACTGGCAAGTGTTTTCACTGACATTTTCAACCTCTCCCTGTCCAAGTCTGTAATACCAACATGTTTTAAGCAGACCACCATAGTCCCTGTGCCCAAGAACACCAAGGTAACCTGCCTAAATGACTACCGACCCGTAGCACTCACGTCTGTTGCCATGAAGTGCTTTGAAAGGCTGGTCATGGCTCACATCAACACCATTATCCCAGAAACCCTAGACTCACTCTAATTTGCATACCGCCCTAACAGATCCACAGATGATGCAATCTCTATTGCACTCCACACTACCCTTTCCTACCTGGACAAAAGGAACACTTATGTGAGAATGCTATTCATTGAGTACAGCTCAGCATTCTACACCATAGTGCCCTCAAATGTCATCAATAAGCTAAGGATCCTGGGACTAAACACCCCCCTCTGTAACTAGATCCTGGACTTCCTGACGGGCCACCCCCATTTGGTAAGGGTAGGTAACAACACATCCGCCACGCTGATCTTCAACACAGGGGCCCCTCAGGGGAGCGTGCTCAGTCCCCTCCTGTACTCCCTGTTCACTGATGACTGCACGGCCAGGCACAACTCCAACACCATCATTAAGTTTGCCGATGACACAACAGTGGTAGGCCTGATCACAGACAACGATGAGACAGCCTATAGGGAGGAGGTCAGAGACCTGACCGTGTGGTGCCAGGACAACAACCTCTCCCTCAACATGATCAAGACAAAGGAGATGATTGTGGACTACAGGAAAAGGAGGACAGAGCATGCCCCCATTCTCATCGATGGGGCTGTAGTGGCACAGGTTGAGAGCTTCAAGTTCCTTGGTGTCCACATCACCAACAAACTAACATGGTCCAAGCACACCAAGACAGTCGTGAAGAGGGCATGACAAAACCTATTCCCCCTCAGGAGACTGAAAAGATTTGACATGAGTCCTCAGATCCTCAAAAGGTTCTACAGCTGCACCATCGAGAGCATCCTGACTGGTTGCATCACTGCCTGGTATGGCAACAGCTCGACCTCTGACACTACACAGGGTGGTGCGTATGACCCGGTATATCACTGGGGCCAAGCTTCCTGCCATCCAGGACCTCTATACCAGGCGGTGTCAGAGGAAGGCCCTGAAAATTGTCAAAGACTCCAGCCACCCTAGTCATAGACTGTTCTCTCTGCTACCACACGGCAAGCGGTACCGGAGCGCCAAGTCTTGTTCCAAGAAGCTTCTAAACAGCTTCCACACCCAACTCATAAGACTCCTGAACATCTAATCAAATGGCTACCCAGACTATTTGCATTGCCCCCCCCCCCCACCACCTGTTTTTCGCCGCTGCTATTCTCTGTTATTATCTATGCATAGTCATTTTAATAACTCTACCTACATGTACATATTACCTCAATTACCTCGACTAACCGGTGCCCCCGCACATTGACTCTGTACCGGTACCCACTGTATTTCGTCTCGCTATTGTTATTTTACTGCTGCTCTTTAACTACTTGTTACTTTTATTTCTTATTCTTATTCATATTTCTTAACTGCATTGTTGGTTAGGGGCTTGTAAGTAAGCATTTCACTGTAAGGTCTACTACACCTGTTGTATTCGGCGCTTGTGACTAATACAATGTGATTTGATTTGTTAAACCATATAACCCACTTTATCCTACACTGTTAAACCATATAATCCACTTTATCCTACACTGTTATTAAACCATATAATCCACTTGATCCTGAAATCAAAATCAAATCAAATTAAATCAAATTTATTTATATAGCCCTTCTTAGATCAGCTGAAATCTCAGTGCTGTACAGAAACCCAGCCTAAAACCCCAAACAGCAAGCAATGCAGATGTAGAAGCACGGTGGCTAGGAAAAACTCCCTAGAAAGGCCGGAACCTAGGAAGAAACCTAGAGAGGAACCCGGCTGTGAGGGGTGGCCAGTCCTCTTCTGGCTGTGCTGGGTGGAGATTATAACAGTACATGGCCAAGATGTTCAAACGTTCATAGATGACCAGCAGGGTCAGATAATAATAATAATCACAGTGGTTGTAGAGGGTGCAACAGGTCAGCACCTCAGGAGTAAATGTCAGTTGGCTTTTCATAGCCGATCATTCAGAGTATCTCTACCGCTCCTGCTGTCCCTAGAGAGTTGAAAACAGCAGGTCTGGGACAAGGTAGCACGTCCGGTGAACAGGTCAGGGTTCCATAGCTGCAGGCAGAACAGTTGAAACTGGAGCAGCAGCACGACCAGGTGGACTGGGGACAGCAAGGAGTCATTAGGCCAGGTAGTCCTGAGGCATGGTCCTAGGGCTTAGGTCCTCAAAGAGAAAGAGAGAGAGAAGAGGAAAGAGAAAGAGAGGAAAATAGAGAGAGAGAATTAGAGGGAGCATTCTTAAATTCACACAGGACACCGGATAAGATAGGAGAAATACTCCAGATATAACAGACTGACCCTAGCCCCCCGACACATTGCATGACAATGGGCCTCAGGATCTTGTAACGGTATCTCTGTGCATTCAAATTGCCATCGATGAAATGCTATTGTGTTCGTCGTCCGTAGCTTATGCCTGCCCATACCATAACCCCACCACCACCATGGGGCACTCTGTTCACAATGTTGACATCAGCAAATCCCTCACCCACACATCGCCTTACTGCCCGATACAGTTAAATTTATCCATGTAGGGCACACTTTTCCAGCGTGCCAGTGGCCATTGAAGGTGAGTATTTGCTCACTTAAATCGGTTACGACGCTGTACTGCAGTCAGGTCAAGACCCTGGTGAGGACAACGGGCACACAGATGAGCTTCCCTGAGGCGGTTTTTCTTACAGTTTGTGAAGAAATTTTTCGGTTGTGCGAACCCACAGTTTCATCACCTGTCCGGGTGGCTGGTCTCAGACGATCCTGCAGGTATAGAAGACGGCTAAGGAGGTCCTGGGCTGGTGTGGTTACACGTGGTCTGAGGTTGTGAGCATTTGAGAGAAATAAGCTTTTTGTGTGTTTGGAAGATTTCTGGGATATTTTATTTCATCTTATGAAACATGGAATACTTTACATGTTGCGTTTATATTTTTGTTCGCTGTATACAGTGCATTCAGAACGTTTTCAGACCCCTTGACTTTTTCAAAATGTTGTTACTGTAACGATTGTCGTCGGGAGAAGGAGAGGAGGACCAAAGTGCAGCGTGGTACGTATCCATAATACTTTTAATAAAGATGAACACGCGAAAAAACAACAAAACGACCAACGAACAGTTCTGAAAGGTGCAACAAACACTAAACAGAAAATAACCACCCACAACTCAAAGTGGGAAAACAGGCTACCTAAGTATGGTTCTCAATCAGAGACAACGATAGACAGCTGCCTCTGATTGGGAACCATACCAGGCCAAACACATAGAAATACAAAACAAGGACAACATAGAATACCAGACATAGAATGCCCACTCAAACTCACGCCCTGACCAACCAAAATAGAGACATAAAAAGGATTTCTACGGTCAGGGCGTGAAAGTTACGTTACATCAATCTACACAAAATACCCCATAATGGCAAAGTGAGAAACAGGTTTTTAGAAATGTTTGCAAATGTATTAAAAATGTAAAACTGAAATATTACATTTACATAAGTATTCAGACCCTTTACTCAGTACTTTGTTGAAGCACCTTTGGCAGCAATTACAGCCTTGAGTCTTCTTGGGTATGACACCACAAGCTTATCACACCTGCATTTGGGGAGTTTCTCCCATTCTTCTCTGCAGATCCTCTCAAGCTCTGTCAGGTTGGATGGGTCTCTCCAGAGATGTTCGATCAGGTTCAAGTCTGGGCTCTGGTTAGGCCACTCAAGGACATTCAGAGACTTGTCCCGAAGCCACTCCTGCGTTGTCTTGGCTGTCTGCTTAGGGTCGTTGTCCTGTTGAATGGTGAACCTTCGCCCCGGTCTGAGGTCCTGAGTGCTCTGGAGCAGGTTTTCATCAAGGATCTCTCTGTACTTTGCTCCGTTCATCTTTCACTCGATCCTGACTACTCTCCCAGACCTTGCTGCCACCCATGCTTCACCGTAGGGATTGTGACAGGTTTCCTCCAGACATGACGCTTGGCATTCAGTGCAAAGAGTTCAATCTTGGTTTCATCAGACCAGAGAATCTTGTTTCTCATGGTCTGAGAATCTTTAGGTGCCCTTTGGCAAACTCCAAGAGGGCTGTCATGTGCCTTTTACTGAGGAGTGGCTTCCGTCTGGCCACTCTAACATAAAGGCCTGATTGGTGGAGTACTGTAGAGAGGATTGTCTTCCTGGAAGATTCTCTCATCGCCAGAGGAACTCTGGGGCTCTGTCAGAGTGACCATCGGGTTCTTGGTCACCTCCCTGACCAAGGCCCTTCTCCCCTGATTGCTCAGTTTGGCCAGGCGGCCATCTCTAGGAAGAGTCTTGGTGGTTTCAAACTTCTTCCATTTTATAATGATGGAGGCCACTGTGTTCTTGGGGACCTTTGATGCTGAATACATGTTTGGTACCCTTCCCCAGATTTGTGCCTCGACACAATCCTGTCTCAGAGCTCTACGGGCAATTCCTTCGACCTCATGGCTAGGTTTTTGCTCTGACATGCACTGTCAACCTTATATAAACAGGTGTGTGCCTTTCCAAATCATACCCAGTCAATTGAATTTACCACAGGTGGACTCCAATCAATTTGTAGAAACATTTTAAGGATGATCAATGGAAACAGGATGCACCTGAGTTAATTTATAATCTCATAGCAAAGGGTCTGAATACTTATGTAAATAAGGTATTTCTGTTTGTTATTTGTAATAACTTGCGAGAAAAAATAATTAGTTTTCGCTTTGTCATTATGGGATATTGTGTGTAGATTGACGAGGGAAATTAACTCAATCAATTTTAGAATAAGGCTGTAACGTAACAAAATGTGGAAAAAGTCAAGCGGTCTGAATACTTTCCACATTTATAAACGGATACGTCTTATACATGGACATTTCCCTGTAGCTACCTTCCCTTCTCTGATTTCTCTCTGTCGTCCTGGTCCTCTGTATCTCAGTTGGTAGAGCATTGCTCTTGCAATGCCGGGATAGTTAGTTCAATTCCTGGGACCAGCCTTAGGTAAAAAATTTATTCACACATTACTGTAAGTTGCTACATGGTATATATTATGTTTTTTCTGTTCACTCTGTTCTTTACCTCCTGTTGATATGGAACATATCATTCACTCTTTCAATCTCTCTCCCCCTCCCTCTCTCCTCTCTCCCTCTTTCTCTCCCTCCCTCCCTCCCCTTCCCTCTTTCTCTGCCTCCCTCCCTCTCTCCCCAGGATTTGTCAGGAGCAGATTTAGGATCAGGTATGACCGAGGGCGTGGGTGGTCAACCCATTTGAAGTGGTCGAAGTCAGCCTGCAGGCCAACAGAGATCCTTTCAAAGTGGTGAGATACAAGAAACCCTCTTTAATAAGAACTTGTAATATCTCACTGTTTCCATTCAGGATTCCCAAATCCTAACTCAAGATGTGCATGGGTAACTTAACCCATTAACATTGTCACTTACCTTGACAATAACCATTGACATCGATGCATGATTTATGTGATCAGAGTTACAGATGCTGTCTCCTACCGCAGGAAAATAATCCTGCATCCTGAAATGTGAATTATTATGTGGATTATAATTAATGGAATTCGTTTGTAGGGGTTGATATATTTATCGTTAGGGCAAATCAAGTCTGACATTTTAATGTGGAAATTATAAACTTTAGAAGCATTTTTACCCTAGAATACACTACAAGTTAGCATTTCCTAGTGATCAAATTAAAATCCTTCATTTAAGTGTGCACATCTTAAGTTAGGATTCCTTTCTTAGAGCAGCTCTATGCTATTCTCAGTCATTGGCACATGCTCTGTTTTGTTCTGCCCCATACAGCAATCTTTCACATTTTCTTAAGGATGTTTTCTTAAAAAAGTATTTGTTTTACTCACTTAGAGTAGATCTATTCTATTCTCTGTTATTGACACATACTCCTCTTCTCTTTGGCCTTGCGCCTATACAGCAGCCCGCCACGTTTGCCCAAGCACGGAACATCATCAACGCAGACGGCTCCGGCCTCCGAGGCCTGAATAAAGGGTTAAAGTCAACACTGGAGCGCCACGGTGTCTTTAACATGATCTACTTTGAATTCTACTTCAACGTCAAGGACGCCATTCCTGCCAGACAGGTAACAGGAGAATGAACATCCCTATATGTCTATTTTATTTGTTTACTTGTCAGGGACTATGCACAACAGATATTGCACCAGATTGAACTAATTCAGATTCCAGATTTCCATCTGCAGTCTCTGTCTCCTACATCCCGGTTGGTTTTATTCCGTTTTCACACCAAGCCGACCAGACACGGTATTTTACAGTAGAGCTAACTGTATACTGTATGTCCATAGACAAAGTCAGGCCTGTTAATTACCGTAACTATCAAGAGCCTCTCAAACAGCCTCTCAGCCTCATATACAGTATACATGTGTCTCTCAGCCACTTAATAACAGGCCTGTGTAAATACCACACTTACAACGGTTAGATTAGGTAGTCAGACTCTAAGTACTACAGTTAGATTGGTTAGCCAGACTCTAAGTACTACAGTTAGATTGGTTAGCCAGACTCTAAGTACTACAGTTAGATTGGTTAGCCAGACTCTAAGTACTACAGTTAGATTGAAAAGCCAGACTCTAAGTACTACAGTTAGATTGGTTAGCCAGACTCTAAGTACTACAGTTAGATTGGTTAGCCAGACTCTAAGTACTACAGTTAGATTGGTTAGCCAGACTCTAAGTACTACAGTTAGATTGGTTAGCCAGACTCTAAGTACTACAGTTAGATTGGTTAGCCAGACTCTAAGTACTACAGTTAGATTGGTTAGCCAGACTCTAAGTACTACAATTAGATTGGTTAGCCTAAGTACTCTAGTCAGTGAGGCAACTGAGGGAAGGAAAATCTTTGAGGAATTGGGTATCAGTGGAGGCTGCTGAGGGGAGGACAGCTCATAATAATGGCTGGAAAGGAGCAAATTGAATGGCATGATACTATTCCACTCATTCCTCTCCAGCCATTACAACGAGCCCGTTCTCTCCAATTAAGGCACCACCAACCTCCTGTGTCGGATAGAGTAGATCAGTGCCTCTAATACCTTGTCTGTTTGCTCTCTATAACATCCTCAAAGGTTCACGTTACACATCCTGCAGAGAGGGCCTGATTCCCAAACAAAAGTTAATTTTGTTGAAAGGAAACGTTACCATACGCCAGCCTGTTTCCCGTGTATAAACTGGAGGATATTTTCTGGACCAGGGCCCATGGCACTATATAGGGAATATGGACCAGGGCCCATGGCACTATATAGGGAATATGGACCAGGGCCAATGGCACTATATAGGGAATATGGACCAGGGCCCATGGCACTATATAGGGAATATGGACCAGGGCCCATGGCACTATATAGGGAATATGGACCAGGGCCCATGGCACTATATAGGGAATATGGACCAGGGCCCATGGCACTATATAGGGAATATGGACCAGGGCCCATGGCGCTATATAGGGAATATGGACCAGGGCCCATGGCACTATATAGGGAATATGGACCAGGGCCCATGGCGCTATATAGGGAATATGGACCAGGGCCCATGGCACTATATAGGGAATATGGACCAGGGCCCATGGCGCTATATAGGGAATATGGACCAGGGCCCATGGCACTATATAGGGAATATGGACCAGGGCCAATGGCACTATATAGGGAATATGGACCAGGGCCCATGGCACTATATAGGGAATATGGACCAGGGCCCATGGCACTATATAGGGAATATGGACCAGGGCCCATGGCACTATATAGGGAATATGGTACCATTTGCGACTCATGCTAGATGAACTCCCATGGACTAATTGAAAGCAGACAATGTGTATTATTATTATTTCAGGAGGAAGTTAGATATACAGTGAAGTAGAAGTGGAAGCTGTATAACTGAAGCTTGGTTTGTTTTGTGAATTCCCCCCGGTCGGTATGAGTCTGGCATTTATGGATGAAACGTATGAATAGTTATTGATAGTTATTATCATACATGAACTGTAATAAAGTGGGCATAGAGGAGAAATGACAAAACAAAACATGTGTGGTCTTAGATGTGCTTCTCTTTGCCTCTGAGTGTGTTGCTTTGGGGAAAACCAGTCATATCACTCTATGTAGGAAGTTTTCAACGGAATAGTATTTAGTCTGAACCATTCTGAGATAATAGAAACACACTCATTAGACATAAGGGGGTCATATGTGCTTATGGTTAGTCATTATAATGCATTATACCTGCAGCATAATGCATTCTACCTACAACCTGGCTTAGGTGGAGTTGAGCCTGTTTCAGGAGAAGCTCAGCCTATTGTGTACTGGACAGGATAGACATAACCAGTTCCAGCAGAGACAGAGCCCTGCTGGGTTGATGATTGAATCCCTTCTAAGCCTGTTGTTAGCAGGGGGTGAGCAATGAGCATCGCAACTCAGTCGTGTCGGAAGTCAAATTCACTGTGTCACGCTCATGTGCATTTGAATGGGCTGTTCCTAACACAGTGCTATCAGAAGTGAATGTGTGAGTTGGTGTTGATTCAAGGCTTATCGGAAGTTGACTGTTTTGGCATACGGAGGCCAGATTAAATGTTACCTCCTCAGTAACTAATATGGTACCTCCTCCTGCTTGACTGCCCGCACTTCTTATAAAATATTGACTCTGAAATATGAACACCAGTACTGTAAAACTAAAATAGTAGAGTACCGGACATTTTAAATCCACTTCAAGAACTTCCACACTCCACATCTTACTTTAAAAAATAACTCTGAGATTAGTTGTTGTTTTAACTCAGCAGCACCCAGTGATTTGACAAGAGAAAGGCCCGTCCTGGAGATTAGTTGTTGTTTAACTCAGCAGCACCCAGGGGGTTCAGTGATTTGACAAGAGAAAGGCCCGTCCTGGATCAGGACCTGATTTTTCTATAGGCTGACCAATTAACCGTCAGAGTTCTCTGGGTCGAGCGGGACTTCTCTCCCTTTCTCTGGTACAGTAATACACACACACACACACACACACACACACACACACACACACACACACACACACACACACACACACACACACACACACACACACACACACACACACACACACACAGTAATACCCCTGTACTGCAGAGAGTCACTGCTCAATTAGACAAAATTGTCCCCATATGCCTTCGCAGCTCTACAATCTGTGTGCAGGAACCCTGTTTATAAATCCTATTTCTGTCCGAGCGAGCCCCTCGAACGGACATGTGCTTCAGCACAGCCAAAAGTTGGATTTCATCACTGCACCATAGAGATATATATCAAATCAAATCAAAGTTTATTTGTCACGTGTGCCGAATACAGCAGGTGTAGACCTTACAGTGAAATGCTTACTTACAGGCTCTAACCAATAGTGCAAAGAATGTATTAGGTGAACAATAAGTAGGTAAAGAAATAAAACAACAGTAAAAAGACAGGCTGTATACATTAGCGAGGCTATAAAAGTAGTGAGGCTACATACAGACACCGGTTAGTCAGGCTGATTAAGGTAGTATGTACATGTAGATATGGTTCAAGTGACTATGTATATATGATGAACAGAGAGTAGCAGTAGCGTAAAAGAGGGGTTGGCGGGTGGTGGGTGGAACACAATGCAGATAACCCAGTTAGCCAATGTGCGGGAGCACTGGTTGGTCGGCCCAATTGAGGTAGTATGTACATGAATGTATAATCAAAGTGACTATGCATATATGGTAAACAGAGAGTAGCAGCAGCGTAAAAAGAGGGGTTGGGGGGGCACACAATGCAAATAGTCCGGGTAGCCATTTGATTACCTGTTCAGGAGTCTTATGGCTTGGGGGTAAAAACTGTTGAGAAGCCTTTTTGTCCTAGACTTGGCACTCCGGTACCGCTTGCCATGCGGTAGTGGAGAGAACAGTCTATGACTAGGGTGGCTGGGGTCTTTGACAATTTTTAGGGCCTTCCTCTGACACCGCCTGGTATAGAGGTCCTGGATGGCAGGCAGCTTAGCCCCAGTGATGTACAGGGCCGTACGCACTACCCTCTGTAGTGCCTTGCGGTCGGAGGTCGAGCAATTGCCCTACCAAGCAGTGATGCAACCAGTCAGGATGCTCTCGATGTTGCAGCTGTAGAACCTTTTGAGGATCTCAGGACCCATGCCAAATCTTTTTAGTTTCCTGAGGGGGAATAGGCATTGTCATGCCCTCTTCACAACTGTCTTGGTGTGTTTGGAGCATTCTAGTTTGTTGTTGATGTGGACACCAAGGAACTTGAAGCTCTCAACCTGCTCCACTACAGCCCCGTCGATGAGAATGTGGGTGTGCTCGGTCCACCTTTTCCTGTAGTCCACAATCATCTCCTTAGTCTTGGTTACGTTGAGGGAGAGGTTGTTATTCTGGCACCACCCGGCCAGGTCTCCCACCTCCTCCCTATAGGCTGTCTCGTCGTTGTCGGTGATCAGGCCTACCACTGTTGTGTTGTCTGCAAACTTAATGATGGTGTTGGAGTCGTGCCTGGCCATGCAGTCGAGGGTGAACAGGGAGTACAGGAGGGGACTGAGCACGCACCCCTGGGGAGCTCCAGTGTTGAGGATCAGCGTGGCAGATGTGTTACTACCTACCCTCACCACCCGGGGGCGGCCCGTCAGGAAGTCCAGGATCTATTTGCAGAGGGAGGTGTTTAGTCCCAGGATCCTTAGCTTAGTGATGAGCTTTGAGGGCTTTATGGCGTTTAACACTGAGCTATAGTCAATGAATAGCATTCTCACATAAGTGTTCCTTTTGTCCAGGTGGGAAAGGGCAGTGTGGAGTGCAATAGATATTGCATCATCTGTGGATCTGTTTGCAGAGGGTATGCAAATTGGTCTGTAGTCATTTAGGCAGGTTGCCTTTGTGTTCTTGGGCACAGGGACTATGGTGGTCTGCTTGAAACATGTTGGTATTACAGACTCAATCAAGGACATGTTGAAAATGTCAGTGAAGACACCTGCCAGTTGGTCAGCACATGCCCGGAGCACACGTCCTGGTAATCCGTCTGGCCCTGCAGCTTTGTGTATGTTGACCTGTTTAAAGGAGAGTGTGATCACACAGTCGTCCGGAACAGCTGATGCTCTCATGCATGCCTCAGTGTTGCTTGCCTCGAAGCGAGCATAGAAGTGATTTAGCTTGTCTGGTAGGCTCGTGTCACTGGGCAGCTCGCGGCTGTGCTTCCCTTTGTAGTCTGTAATAGTTTGCAAGCCCTGCCACATAAGACGAGCGTCGGAGTTGGTGTAGTATGATTCAATCTTATCCCTGTATTGACGCTTTGCCTGTTTGATGGTTCATCGCAGGGCATAACAGGATGTATTGTAAGCTTCCGGGATAGAGTCCCGCACCTTGAAAGCGGCAGCTCTACCCTTTAGCCCTTTAGCTCAATGTTGCCTGTAATCCATGGCTTCTGGTTGGAGTATGTACGCACAGTCACTGTGGGGACGACGTCCTCGATGCACTAATTGATAGGGCCAGTGACTGATGTGGTGTACTCCTCAATGCCATCGGAAGAATCCCAGAACATGTTCCAGTCTGTGATGGCAAAACAGTCCTGTAGTTTAGCATCTGCTTCATCTGACCACTTTTTTATAGACCGAGTCACTGGTGCTTCCTGCTTTAATTTTTGCTTGTAAGCAGGAATCAGGAGGATAGAGTTGTGGTCGGATTTACCAAATGGAGGGCGAGGGCTTTGTACGCGTCTCTGTGTGTGGAGTACAGATGATCTAGAATTTTTTTCCCTCTGGTTGCACATTTAACCTCTCTGGTACCAGTGGGACGGTAGCGTCCCACCTCGACAACAGCAAGTGAAATTGCAGGGCGCCAAATTCAAAACAACAGAAATCCCATAATTAAAATTCCTCAAACATACAAGTATTATACACCATTTTAAAGATAAACTTCTTGTAAATCACACCACAGTGTCCGATTTCAAAAAGGCTTTACGGCGAAAGCACACCAAACGATTATGTTTGTCTGACTAGGCACTCCAACGGACATGTGCTTCAGCACAGCCAACCAGAAAGGAGATAACCGCAGTCAGGAAGCACTAATCTGCCCCCCGCTACCATGAAATGATCAGGGCTTTCATGCCATCTTTGCTTTACAATCATGTGCATGAGTCGGAGTCAGAGCGCTCTCGTTCGTATTTGTGCTTATGTTCTCAGAACTTAATATTATGTTCTTATGTTCTGCAGAACTTAATATTTGGTACAGAAACCTTTGTTTGCAATTACAGAGATCATACGTTTCCTGTAGTTCTAGACCAGGTTTGCACACACTGCAGAAGGGATTTTGGCCCACTCCTCCATACAGACATTCTCTAGATCCTTCAGGTTTCGGGGCTGTCGCTGGGCAATACGGACTTTCAGCTCCCTCCAAAGATTTTCTATTGGGTTCAGGTCTGGAGACTGGCTAGGCCACTCCAGGACCTTGAGATGCTTCTTACGGAGCCACTCCTTAGTTGCCCTGGCTGTGTGTTTCGGGTCGTTGTCATGCTGGAAGACCCAGCCACGACCCATCTTCAATGGTCTTACTGAGGGAAGGAGGTTGTTGGCCAAGATCTCGCGATACATGGCCCCATCCATCCTCCCCTCAATACGGTGCAGTCGTCCTGTCCCCTTTTCAGAAAAGCATCCCCAAGAATGATGTTTCCACCTCCATGCTTCACGGTTGGGATGGTGTTCTTGGGGTTGTACTCATCCTTCTTCTTCCTCCAAACACGGCGAGTTTAGACCAAAAAGCTCTATTTTTGGCTCATCAGACCACATGACCTTCTCCCATTCCTCCTCTGGATCATCCAGATGGTCATTGGCAAACTTCAGACGGGCCTGGACATGCACTGGCTTGAGCAGGGGGACCTTGCGTGCGCTGCAGGATTTTAATCCATGACGGCGTAGTGTGTTACTAATGGTTTTCTTTGAGACTGTGGTACCAGCTCTCTTCAGGTCATTGACCAGGTCCTGCCGTGTAGTTCTGGGCTGATCCCTCACCTTCCTCATGATCATTGATGCCCCACGAGGTGAGATCTTGCATGGAGCCCCAGACCGAGGGTGATTGACCGTCATCTTGAACTTCTTCCATTTTCTAAAAATTGCACCAACAGTTGTTGCCTTCTCACCAAGCTACTTGCCTATTGTCCTGTAGCCCATCCCAGCCTTGTGCAGGTCTACAATTTTATCCCTGATGTCCTTACACAGCTCTCTGGTCTTGGCCATTGTGGAGAGGTTGGAGTCTGTTTGATTGAGTGTGTGGACAGGTGTCTTTTATACAGGTAACGAGTTTAAACAGGTGCAGTTAATACAGGTAATGAGTGGAGAACAGGAGGGCTTCTTAAAGAAAAACTAACAGGTCTGTGAGAGCCGGAATTCTTACTGGTTGGTAGGTGATCAAATACTTATGTCATGCAATAAAATGCAAATGAATTACTTAAAAATCATACAATGTGATTTTCTGGATTTTTGTTTTAGATTCCGTCTCTCACAGTTGAAGTGTACCTATGATAAAAATTACAGACCTCTACATGCTTTGTAAGTAGGAAAACCTGCAAAATCGGCAGTGTATCAAATACTTGTTCTCCCCACTGTATATAGAAATAGAGATATATAGATATATGGATATATAGAGATATAGAGAATAATATATATATAGAGAGATATAGAGATATAGATATATAGAGATATAGAGATACAGTATATAGAAATAGAGATATATAGATATATGGATATATAGAGATATAGATAATAATATATATATAGAGAGATATAGAGATATAGATATATAGAGATATAGAGATATATAGATATAGAAAATAATATACAGAGATATAGAGATATATGGATATATAGAGATATAGAGAATAATATATATATATATATATATAGAGATATATGGATATATAGAGATATAGAGAATAATATATATATATATAGAGAGATATAGAGATATGGATATATAGAGATATAGAGATACAGTATATAGAAATAGAGATATATAGATATATGGATATATAGAGATATAGAGAATAATATATATATATATATATAGAGAGATATAGAGATATATAGATATAGAAAATAATATACAGAGATATAGAGATATATGGATATATAGAGATATATAGATAAAGAGATGTAGAGATACAGAGATATATTGATATATTGTTATCACTATCTACCTCTGTTGCATTTAATTTTATGTTTTAATATCATACACAGCAAAATATTTGCAGCCCTTACCCTATCTCTCTCCCATCCCTCCCCCATCTTTCTCCCATCCGTCCCTCTCTCCCCCATCCCTCTCTACCTCTCTCTTATCCCTCCCTCTATCTCTCTCCCATCCCTCCCCCTATTCCTCCCCATCTCTCCCCCATCCCTCACCTTAACTCTCTCCCATCCCTCACCCTATTCCTCCCCATCTCTCTCCCATCCCTCACCTTAACTCTCTCCCATCCCTCACCCTATCTCTCTCCCATCCCTCACCCTATCTCTCCTCTCCCATCCCTCACCTATCTCTCTCCTATCCCTCCCCCAATCTCTCTCGCATCACTCCCCCTATTTCTCCCCATCCCTCCCCCATCTCTCCTCCAATCTCTTTCCCCTGTCTCCCTTCCATTTCTCCCCTGTCTCCCTTCCATCTCTCCCCTGTCTCACTGCCCTGTCTCCCTTCCATCTCTCCCCTGTCTCCCTTCCATCTCTCCCCTGTCTCCCTTCCATCTCTCCCCTGTCTCACTGCCCTGTCTCCCTTCCATCTCTCCCTTGTCTCCCTTCCATCTCTCCCCTGTCTCCCTTCCATCTCTCCCCTGTCTCCCTTCCATCTCTCCCCTGTCTCACTACCCTGTCTCCCTTCCATCTCTCCCCTGTCTCCCTTCCATCTCTCCCCTGTCTCCCTTCCATCTATCCCCTGTCTCACTGCCCTGTCTCCCTTCCATCTCTCCCCTGTATCACTGCCCTGTCTCCCTTCCATCTCTCCCCTGTCTCCCTTCCATCTCTCCCCTGTCTCCCTTCCATCTCTCCCCTGTCTCCCTTCCATCTATCCCTTGTCTCCCTTCCATCTCTCCCCTGTCTCCCTTCCATCTCTCCCCTGTCTCCCTACCATCTCTCCCTTGTCTCACTCCCCTGTCTCCCTTCCATCTCTCCCATGTCTCCCTTCCATCTCTCCCCTGTCTCCCTTCCATCTCTCCCCTGTCTCACTGCCCTGTCTCCCATGTCTCCCTTCCATCTCTCCCCTGTCTCACTGCCCTGTCTCCCTACCATCTCTCCCCTGTCTCACTGCCCTGTTTCCCTTCCATCTCTCCCCTGTTTCACTGCCCTGTCTCCCTTCCATCTCTCCCCTGTCTCATTACCATCTCTCCCCTGACCAAGAAGGGCCTTTGTCGGGGAGGTGACCAAGAACCCGATGGTCACTCTGACAGAGCTCCAGAGTTCCTCTGTGGAGATGGGAGCACCTTCCAGAAGGACAACCCTCTCTGCGGCACTCCACCAATCAGGCATTTATGGTAGGGTGGCCAGACATGACAGCCCACTTGGAGTTTGCCAAAAGGAACCTAAAGGACTCTCAGACCATGAGAAACAAGATTCTCTGGTCTGATGAAACCAAGATTGAACTTTGGCCTGAATGCCAAGCATCACGTCTAGAGGAAACCTGGCACCATCCCTACGGTGAAGCATGGGGGTGGCAGCATACTGCTGTGGGGATTTTTTTCAGCGGCAGGGACTGAGAGACAAAACAACTCAGGAGGTACCTCCCGGGTGGCGCAGTGGTCTAGGGCACTGCATCGCAGTGCTAGCTGCGCCACCAGAGTCTCTGGGTTCGCGCCCAGGCTGGGCTGGGTTCGCGCCCAGGCTCTGTCGCAGCCGGCCGCAACCGGGAGGTCCGTGGGGCGACGCACAATTGGCATAGCGTCGTCCGGGTTAGGGAGGGTTTGGCCGGTAGGGATATCCTTGTCTCAGTATGTAAAATGTAATAAAATGTATGCACTCTACTGTAAGTCGCTCTGGATAAGAGCGTCTGCTAAATGACTAAAATGTAAATGTAAAAATGAGGTGTCCTTGAGTGGCCCAGCCAGAGCACGGACTTGAACCTGATCGAACATCTCTGGAGAGACCTGACCTGAAAATAGCTGTGCAGCAACGCTCCCCATCCAGCCTGACAGAGCTTGAGATGATCTGCAGAGAAGATTCATAATGCAGAGAGAAGGCCGTAGAGAAGCCAGATTTAGACATAGTATACAATTTAACAGTTCCATTTCACGTCATGCTGTTCATATAAATAATTGATTATCATTTACCGGTTTCTCGCAGTTATTTATCCCGGGATAAGGGAGTGGTTTTTACCAAATCTCGGTAACCGGGTTCCCGCCATTCAACCCTAGTTGTTAGTGTCTTTGGGGCCGAGGGTTGTTAGTGTCTTTGGGGCCGAGGGTTGTTAGTGTCTTTGGGGCCGAGGGTTGTTAGTGTCTTTGGGGCCGAGGGTTGTTAGTGTCTTTGGGGCACTAACCCCCTCTACCCCCTCTGCCCCCTCTACCTCCTCCGCCCCTCTACCACCTCTGCCCCTCTACCCCCTCCGCCCCACTAACCCCTCCGCCCCTCTGACCCCTCCGCCCCACCAACCCCTCTACCCCCCCTACCCCCTCTGCCACTCTACCGCCTCCACCCTCTCCACCCCTCCGCCCCTCTACCCCCTCCCGCCTCTACCCCCTCCGCCCCTCTACCCTCTCTTCCCCTCTACCCTCTCTTCCCCCTCCACTCCTCTACCCCCTCTACCCCCTCTTCCCCCTCAGCCCCTCTACCCTCTCTTCCCCTCTACCCTCTCTTCCCCCTCTACCCCCTTTGCCCCTCTACCCCCTCCGTCCAGTCCCCATGCTCTAACACAACACAGTCGCAGCTAATTAGTGGTCCCTATGGGTGACATCGTTAAGGCCGGCCTAACGAGCTGCGCGGCTCTCCGCGGGTCAATCTAATCAGACAGAGGGCCAGGGAGGAAGTGGGTCCAGCCTTATTAACGCCATCAATGGCGGGGGTAGTGGGGGCGGGAGGGTGGGACGGGGACCATCAATGGCTTAGGGGTGACGGGTAGGGGAGCACGAGGCGGCCAGCGCCAGCCAGGACCATGGATCACCTTGAATTCATTAGGGTTAGGGCAGGTAGCAGCTACACCCTTAACTCACACTATACTAAACACCAATGGCTATTAGTGCACTTTCTCTCTCACTGACCTGCGAAGGACACATAAACAAGACAGGCAGTCTCCGATAAGCTCTTCTAATGACAAACACACATGTCAGCCCATGCCTGCACATCATTATATAATGATTATTTTATTTCTTCAGATACTTGGCGCTGTAAAAACGGCTGATCCTCAAGATCATGAGGCTCGGACCAGGTGACGTTCCTTAAACTATTCACTTCACTTTATTCACAAATGTTTGGTCATTACTGACTGAGAAATAATAATATCACATTTTCATCAGATGAGCAATGTTTTTGGTAAAGAGAAATATGCTATATATTACAGGACATCTTGCTATGCTATGGCTAGTTTAAGATATAGCCTACGTCTTTTTCAGCATATGGCTAAATGAGTAATGTTTTCTTTTTTGTTTATTTATTTATTTGGGCCCATCCATCCTCTTCGGAGGACAAAAATAGACATTGTCGTTACATGTGCTGTACATTCTACATACGTTACATAAATGGCTTCTTTTTTTTTTTTTTTTACAGTAGTTACATAGCAAGAATACAGTAATTTAATATTTGGATATACATTGCATCTACTGTAGATACAGTGGCTTGCAAAAGTATTCACCCCCCTTGGCATTTTTCCTATTTTGTTGCCTTACAACCTGGAATTAAAATAGATTTTTGGGGGGTTTGTATCATTTGATTTACACAACATGCCTACCACTTTGAAGATGCAAAATAATTTTTGGGGTGAAACAAACAGGAAACAAGACAAAAAAAACTGAAAACTTGAGCGTGCATAACTATTCACCCCCCCAAAGTCAATACTTTGTAGAGCCACCTTTTGCAGCAATTACAGCTTCAAGTCTCTTGGGGTACGTCTCTATGAGCTTGGCACATCTAGCCACTGGGATTTTTGCCCATTCTTCAAGGCAAAACTGCTCCAGCTCCTTCAAGTTGGATGGGTTCCACTGGTGTACAGCAATCTTTAAGTCATACCACAAATTCTCAATTGGATTGAGGTCTGGGCTTTGACTAGGTTATTCCAAGACATTTAAATGTTTCCCCTTAAACTGCTTGAGTGTTGTTTTAGCAGTATGCTTAGGGTCATTGTCCTGCTGGAAGGTGAACCTCCGTCCCAGTCTCAAATCTCTTGAAGACTGAAACAGGTTTCCCTCAAGAATTTCCCTGTATTTAGCGCCATCCATCATTCCTTCAATTCTGACCAGTTTCCCAGTCCTTGCTGATGAAAAACATCCCCACAGCATGATGCTGCCACCACCATGTTTCACTGTGGGGATGGTATTCTCGGGGTGATGAGAGGTGTTGGGTTTGCGCCAGACATAGCGTTTTCCTTGATGGCCAAAAAGCTCAATTTTAGTCTCATCTAACCAGAGTACCTTCTTCCATATGTTTGGGGAGTCTCCCACATGCCTTTTGGCTAACACCAAACGTGTGTATTTCTTATTTTTCCTGCAATGGCTTTTTTCTGGACACTCTTTCATAAAGCCCAGCTATGTGGCGTGTATGGCTCAAAGTGGTCCTATGGACAGATACTCAAATCTCCGCTGTGGAGCTTTGCAGCTCCTTCAGGGTTATCTTTGGCCTCTTTGTTGCCTCTCTGATTAATGCACTCCTTGCTTGGTCCGTGAGTTTTGGTGTGCGGCCCTCTCTTTGCAGGTTTGTTGTGGTGCCATATTCTTTCCATTTTTTAATAATGGATTTAATGGTGCTCCGTGGGATGTTCAAAGTTTCGGATATTTTTTTATAACCCAACCCTGATCTGTACTTCTACACAACTTTGTCCCTGACCTGTTTGGAGAGCTCCTTGGTCTTCAAGGTGCCGCTTGCTTGGTGGTGCCCCTTGTTTAGTGGTGTTGCAGACTCTGGGGCCTTTCAGAACAGGTGTATATATACTGAGATCATGTGACACTTAGGTTGCACACAGGTGGACTTTATTTATCTAATTATGTGACTTCTGACGGTAATTGGTTGCACCAGATCTTATTTAGGGGCTTCATAGCAAAGGGGGTGAATACATATGCACGCACCACTTTTCTGTTTTCATTTTTTTAAATTTCACTTCACCAATTTGGACTATTTTGTATGTCCATTGCATGAAATCCAATTAAAAATCCATTTAAATTACAGGTTGTAATGCAACAAAATAGGAAAAATGCCAAGGGGGTGAATAGTTTTTGCAAGGCACTAAATCATGTTTTCAGTCACATGAGAAATGTATTATATGCTGTATTATAGATATTTTCATCTGACCTAGATAGTTTGTGTGTATGCATTGATATGTAGGCTATGTGTGCCTTTTTTTAATGTGTGTAGTTCTGTCCTTGAGCTGTTCTCTGTCTATTGATGTTCTGTATTATGTCATGTTTCATGTTTTGTGTGGACACCAGGAAGAGTAGCTGCTGCTTTTGCAACAGCTAATGGGGATCCTAATAAAATGCTAAATAACAAATCTAGATGTGGTCATTGCTATTGATAGTCTCTCTATCTTAATATAATAGCTATTACACAGCATGTCCCTCTGAAAATCAGTCTGGCAATTCCATAAACTGAATTAGATAGAGTACGTGAGTATTATAGTATTGCATTCATCTCCATGCCTCATCTCCTCCTCCTCCTACGTAGGTGGAGCTGTGATGCTGCTGGTGTATCAATACGTATCTGGATGGTTAAATAAGAACTGGTAACGAGGAGAAGCCCACCAACCTGCCTTAAGGTGCACACCAGCCTGCCTGATGAAGCCCACCAGCCTGTCTTAAGGTGCACACCAGCCTGCCTGATGAAGCCCACCAGCCTATCTGATGAAGCCCACCAGTCTGCCTGATGAAGCCCACCAGCCTGCCTGATGAAGCCCACCAGCCTATCTGATGAAGCCCACCAGTCTGCCTGATGAAGCCCACCAGGCTGTCTGATGAAGCCCACCAGGCTGTCTGATGAAGCCCACCAGCCTGCCTTAAGGTGCCCACCAGTCTGCCTGATGAAGCCCACCAGCCTGTCTGATGAAGCCCACCAGGCTGCCTTAAGGTGCCCACCAGTCTGCCTGATGAAGCCCACCAGCCTATCTGATGAAGCCCACCAGGCTGCCTTAAGGTGCCCACCAGTCTGCCTGATGAAGCCCACCAGCCTATCTGATGAAGCCCACCAGGCTGCCTTAAGGTGCCCACCAGTCTGCCTGATGAAGCCCACCAGCCTATCTGATGAAGCCCACCAGGCTGCCTTAAGGTGCCCACCAGGCAGGCCATTAGGATGCTTACCAGGCAGGCCATTAGGATGCCCACAAGGCAGCTGCCTTAGGGGGCCTGCTGTCTCAGGGTCCAACACCCACAGGCCTCCCTGACCTCTTAACTTCCAACAGATTGTTCCAGCCAGTGGATGTGCCATATATACAACCATAGTACAACCAGAATACAACCAAACACACAACTGCTAATGAACACTGATCTGTTATCCATATTACAGCCATACAGCGTCCAATCTAATCTTCTATTACAATCAATAGTACTCCACCTAGACAAATCAGGGCCCTGCCTCATCTAATACAAAAAAAAATATTGGGAACAATTTACATTTATAATGCAATAACCATACATGCCGTGACATACTGTGTGCATAGTTTCAGGGCCCTGGGCATAAGCACATTGGCAGTCAACTAGATTGGAAAATTAGTCTACCCAGCTATCTAAACTTGTAGTAATCATGGCCAATTTACCGACCGGGGGTCCTGACCTCCAGGGGGCCCCTATTGATTCTGTTATTCACTCTCACTCATAGCATATTAACATGGCATTGTTTATGGCAAAAGTTATAGAATTGCAGACAACTTGCTTTAAAACTGCAACATTTTCTCGCCTAGGGCCCCCGAAAGGCTAGGGCTGGCCCTGCATAGATGATCTGCTAATATCAGCCTATTCATCATACAGGGGGTTTAGAGTCCACCACAAAATATTACAGATACACAGCCACGCCACAACCCGTGTTCCACGGCCAAATGGCCAGATTACACACACGCCACACCCACAGTGCCGTAATTCACAGAAGACTTCACATGAACATGAATCAACCACCAGAAAAATTCAGCCATTTTTATGTGCACTAAATACAACTTACAGATCATCATAAAATACATTTTGAGACTCACATTGGTGTCTAGAAAACACTTGTTTGAAATAGTGATTTTTATACATTTCTTTTTCAGAGTGCCTTTGAAGCTGATTAAAACACATCAAACTTGAAGTGTGTGTGTGTGTGTGTGTGTGTGTGTGTGTGTGTGTGTGTGTGCCTGTGTGTGTGTGCCTGAGTGTGTGCGCCTGAGTGTGTGTGTGTGTGTGTGTGTGTGTGTGTGTGTGTGTGTGTGTGTGTGTGTGTGTGTGTGTGTGTGTGTGCTTGTGTGTGCTTGTGTGTGCATGTTCCTGTCAGCCATAGGAGGCTGTGTTGCATCAGTCTCCTCTCTCCTGTGGGGCTGGCTGATTCACTAGAGCAGGGTAGCTAAGTACAAGCTAAAATAACAACCTCGAGATATTCAAATATTTGAGCAGAGAATGGAGTCTACAACACACTCTCTCGTTCTGCTCTATATCTCCTGTAGGCACTCACACACACACACACACACACACACACACACACACACACACACACACACACACACACACACACACACACACACACACACACACACACACACACACACACACACACACACACACACACCTGCAGCTCAGCCAAAGGGCGATGGTCCCCGTTCAGGAAATTATACCTGGCTCACTTGCGCTCCCTCTCTTTCTCCCCCCTTCACTTCCTCTCGCTCTCTCTCTCTCTCTCTCTCTCTCTCTCTCTCTCTCTCTCTCTCTCTCTCTCTCCACCACCTCTCCTTCTCTTTCTCTCTCTCTTTCTCCTCCCCTTTGCCCCCTCTCTCCTCCTCCCTCTCTCTCCTCTCCCACTACCCCTGGCAGCAGTCAGCAGTAGTCTATGTTGTCAGGTTTCTATTTGACACTCATCACTAATGTGTGTGTCTGTGTGTGTGTGCTCTCTGCTAAAATGAAATAGCTGTGGGTTTTGCCCTGAGGCCCACTGTACGCTCGGTGATAGACTGGCTAACAACTGAAGGTTGTGGATGGATGAAATCGTAAAAGCCTAACCTGTTCCCATGGCAATGGAGTGTCAAATGCATGTGTTTGTTTGGGTCTTGACTTCTAGCAACATGTTAGCTACGTGTGCTGGATTAGCCTAGCAAAGCAGTAAAACCCTCCCAACAGGAAAACATACATACAGTACAGGCATGCATACTCTTAACTGCACCTTCCCCCATACTGAACATATACACTCAGCGGCCAGTTTATTAGGTGCACCACCCCGTTCACAAAAATGGTTCGCTCCTACAGACAGTGAGTCACGTGGCCCTGGCTTGCTATATAAAGCAGGCAGACAGGCAGGCATCGAGGCATTCAGTTACTGTTCGATAGAACGTTAGAATGGGCAAAAATAGTGAGGGGGGGACTTTGAATGTGATATGATCGTCAGTGCTTGATGTGCCAGTTACAGTGTCTCAGAAACGACCGACCTCCTGGGGTTTTCATGCATGACAGTGTCTAGGGTTTACCGGGAATGGTGCAACAAAGAATGGTGTGGCAGACCTGTGGGTCAAAACAACTCGATGATGAGAGAGATCGAAGGAGAACGGCAAGAATCATGCAAGCTAACAGGTGGACCACAAACAGGCAAATAATGATACAACAGTGGTGTGCAGAACGACATCTCGGAACGCACACCTCGTCGGTCCTCGTCACGCAGCAGACAACCTCACCGGGTTCCACTCCTATCAGCTAAAAACAAGAAGAAGCGGATCCAGTGGGCACACGATCACCAACACTGGACATTTGAGGAGTGGAAGAATCGCCTGGTCCGACGAATCCAGGTTCCTGTTGCGTCATGCTGATGGCAGAGTTAGGATTTGGCATAAGCAACATGAGTCCATGGCCCCATCCAGCCCGGTGTCAACAGTACGAGGAATGTTTTCCTGGCACACGTTAGGTCCCTTGATACCAATTGAGCAATGTTCGAATGCCACACCTTGTAGAATCCATGGCCCGAAATAATTCAGACTGATCTGGAGACAAAGTGGTTTTGTGGTTTTCCCCGACACAGTACTAGATGGGTATACCTAATAAACTGGCCGCCAAGTGTATGTTAATCCCTTGCAATCTCGTCTGTCTCCATCATAATGACCTATCTGTCCCTGTCTCCACTTTGGCCACCATTGCAATCATGACAAAACAAAACATATACTAGCAGCATGTGGTTTTCCCCTACCAGGCCAGTGGAAACAGAGGGAACTGAAAGATCAAGATACTGTACAGTATGTGTAGGAGCCATAGTTTAGAGTTTGGTGGTAGTGTTCTGTGCTGACATAGTTACAAATGGAAAGCAGGTATGGAAAGTAGGTTTTAAGACATATAGGAAACAATCTGTCTCTTGTCACCTTCCTTGTAAAGACTCCAGTGGTCAAGAACACGCCTGACCCATGTATTCCAGTAATGGTGTGTAAACTCCCTGTTCTCTCTCTCTGTGTGTGTGTGTGTGTGTGTGTGTGTGTGTGTGTGTGTGTGTGTGTGTGTGTGTGTGTGTGTGTGTGTGTGTGTGTGTGTGTGTGTGTGTGTGTGTGTGTGTGTGTGTGTGTGTGTGTGTGTGTGTGTGTGCGCGTGCGTGCGTGCTTGAGTGCGTGTGTGTTCAACATGCTCTTAACCCATGTATTCCAGTAGTAGTGCGTGCGTGCGTGTGTGTTCAACATGCTCTTAACCCATGTATTCCAGTAGTAGTGCGTGCGTGTGTGTTCAACATGCTCTTAACCCATGTATTCCAGTAGTAGTGCGTGCGTGTGTGTTCAACATGCTCTTAACCCATGTATTCCAGTAGTAGTGCGTGCGTGTGTGTTCAACATGCTCTTAACCCATGTATTCCAGTAGTAGTGCGTGCGTGTGTGTTCAACATGCTCTTAACCCATGTATTCCAGTAGTAGTGCGTGCGTGTGTGTTCAACATGCTCTTAACCCATGTATTCCAGTAGTAGTGCGTGCGTGTGTGTTCAACATGCTCTTAACCCATGTATTCCAGTAGTAGTGCGTGCGTGTGTGTTCAACATGCTCTTAACCCATGTATTCCAGTAGTAGTGCGTGCGTGCGTGCGTGCGTGCGTGCGTGCGTGCGTGCGTGCGTGCGTGCGTGCGTGCGTGCGTGCGTGCGTGCGTGCGTGCGTGCGTGCGTGCGTGTTCAACACACTCTTAACCCATGTATTCCAGTAGTAGTGTGTGTTGCACTGGACTCAGTGTTACTCCAGTTGGAGCTTGTCTTGTTGCTGAATGCGTTGGGTGGAGTAAAGATAACCATATGACATTTGGAGGCAGACTCAACATCATGAATTAACAACACATGTTCTTTCTCCCCCCTTCATTCTTTAAACGACAGCGTTTTCCTTTTGGACCTCACTTCCATAACGTTTGACCTACATTAGATTGAAGAGTGCCCAGATTATTACACCAAACTATGTATCTTTGTTTACAAACATACTGATCACAGATTTTAAAAGCAATGGCTTAATTTAACTCGGTTATATTTTAGGTTCCTATAAGCCAAAAGAAATGGACTTTGTTCAAGAGTAATGTGTGTTTTAGTTAAGAAAATCATCAAAGGTAGACTCAGCGATATGACGTAGATGCAGAAAGTAAACCTCATAGTGGGTCAATTTCCTCAACAACTAAGAGCGGTGAAGCGTGAGGGTGAACCTTTCCGCTATTTTGATGCCCTGGCTACCACAGCGTGAAGCAAACCAGTGCACATGCGCAGATACTCTCTGTGACCGTGTGAGAGGAACGTTTTGCATCTCGCTCATCTCAATATGTTTGGTGCTACTCGTACCAATGTCATTTTACGGAGTCTTTAAGGTTGAGCACCATGACGGTGGTTCTTCCTATTGTTTGGTTATTGTTTGGTTATTGTTTGGTTATTGTTTTGGTTAATGTTTGTTTATTGTTTGGTTAATGTTTGGTTAATGTTTGGTTAATGTTTGGTTAATGTTTGGTTATTGTTTGGTTATTGCTTGGTGATCTATTGAAGGGATTCTGAGTAGGGCTGGTACAGTGTGATCATCTCACTGTGGTTGACGTACATTCAAAAACAACACTACCATCCCAGAGTTATTGTGCTGATCTAGGATCAGGTCATGCAATTTCTTATTGTGTTCTAAAAGGCTAAACTGATCCTAAATCAGCACTCCTACTCTTTATAGAGACCCTTTATACATACGACCACTGTTCATCTTACTGCAGCTCTGTGATGTGGTTCACAAACGGTCAAAAACAACACTAAGATCCCTGATGCAACGGTCCGTGACCACTGGATGCGGGGGAGAATGCTTTCCAAGTCAAATCAGCCCCGACATGCAAAGACAATGGGATGAATGTTTACACTGTCACTCGCAGAAAGGGACTGGTGATGGAACTCTGTGTTTGGTTTCGCCAGATATAAATGGGACCCATCTCGTTCAAAAAGTTCACTCAAGTTTGCCAAAAAGCACCTGAAAACACCTGGATGATCATCAAGACTCTTGGAAGAATATTCTATGGACAGATGAGTCAGAAGTATAACTTTTTGGACGAGATGGGTCCCATTATGCCTGGTGAAAACCAAACACTGCATTCCACAGTAAGAACCTCATACGAACGGTCAAGCATGGTGATGGTAGTGTGATGGTTTGGGGATGCTTTGCTGATTCAGGACCTGGATGACTTGCCTTAATAGAAGGAACCATGAATGCTGCTCTGTATCAGAGAATTCTACAGGAGAATGTCAGGCCATCCGTCTGTGAGCTGAAGCTGAAGCGCAGCTGGGTCATGCAGCAAGACAATTATCCAAAACACACAATCAAGTCTACATGAAAATGGTTAAAAAGCAACAAATTTGCAGTTTTGGAATGGCCTAGTCAAAGTCCAGACCGAATCCCAATTGAAATGATGTGACAGGACTTGAAATGAGCAAATGTCACTGAGTTAAAGCAGTTCTGCATGCAAGACTGGGCCAACATTCCTCCACAGCAACGTGAGAGACTGATCAACAACTACAGGAAGCGTTTGGCTGGAGTCATTGGAGATAAATGTAGCACAACCAGTTATTGAGTGTAAGGGGGCAATTACTTTTTCACACAGGGTTATTAGGTGTTGCGTAACTTTGTTTATGAAATAAATGAAGTAAGTATGTAATTTTTGTGTTATTTGTTCACTCAGTTTCCTTTTATCTAATATCAGGTTTTGGTTGAAGATCTGATAATATTCAGTATCAAAAATATGCAAAAGTAGAGATAATTAGAAAGGGGGCAAATACTTTTTCACAGCACTGTATATACAGAACACTGTATGTCATGGAAAGAGCAGGTGTTCCTAATATTTTGTACACTCTGTGTATATTATATTAATAAAGTAGTACTATGTAAAATAGCTGCTGAGTTCCATTAAGCTTTTTTTTTCTCTCTCTCTATCTCTCTCTCTCACACATACACACACACAAACACACACACACACACACACCTCTGAAACCTCAGCCCTTTCCCATGTAATGAAGTAAACAATGTAAAAGAGCTGCTGTGTTTCATCAAGCTCACACACGCACACTCACACACACCTCTCCGCAACACACACACCTGTCCGCAGCACACACACCTCTCCGCAGCACACACACCTCTCCGCAGCACACACACACCTCTCCGCAGCACACACACCTCTCCGCAGCACACACACACCTCTCCGCAGCACACACACCTCTCCGCAGCACACACACCTCTCCGCAACACACACCTCCCCGCAACACACACCTCCCCGCAACACACACCTCTCCGCAACACACACCTCTACGCAACACACACCTCTCCGCAATACACACCTCCCCGCAACACACACCTCCCCGCAACACACACCTCTCCGCAACACACACCTCTCCGCAACACACAGCTCTCCGCAGCACACACACCTCTACGCAACACACACCTCTTTACAACACACATCTCTCCGCAACACACACCTCTCCGCAACACACACCTCTACGCAACACACACCTCTACGCAACACACACCTCTCCGCAATACACACCTCCCCGCAACACACACCTCCCCGCAACACACACCTCCCCGCAACACACACCTCTTTACAACACACACCTCCCCGCAACACACACCTCCCCGCAACACACACCTCCCCGCAACACACACCTCTCCGCAACACACACCTCTCCGCAACACACACCTCCCCGCAACACACACCTCCCCGCAACACACACCTCTTTACAACACACAGCTCCCCGCTACACACACCTCTCTACAACACACACACACACCTCTCCGCAGCACACACACCTCTCCAAAGCACACATACCTCTCCACAGCACACACATATCTCCGCAGCACAACCTCAGCCCTGTGCTGCTGGCCTGCTGTTTGTTCAGGACTTAATGAGTGTACATACTCCAGGTCAGGTGGCTGGTGACCTCACAGACCACAGGCAGATCAGGCTGTCCTTGTCACTACTAGTCTCTGAGTCGGTTTGCTACTCCCACACACACACATATACAGATGTAAGATCTTAGTTTGAGCCAGTAATATCTTAATTTGAGCCAGTTTGCTACAGCAGGAAAATAATCCTGCAGCTACACAAAATTTGAATTATTGTGTGGACTATAATAAATTTACATTTTTGTAGGGGTTGATACATTTTCTGTGAAGGAAAAGTCTGAAATGTACAATCTTCATAAGCTTTTTTAAACCTCAAATACACTACACGTTTTAAATGCCCTGCATTGCAGGAAAGTTCTCCTGCAAAAGGGTAATCAAATTAAGATCCTACATCTGTGCACATACACACATACTCTTTTTGTATCTCTTTCTCTCCCCCCATAAGTCCCATTATTAGACAGACACAACACCATTAGAGGCACAAATACTTTGATTTATACCTAGGTGGTGATGAACTTTAGCCTGTCCATGGTTGAATGGACCTTCTGAATGTCATCTCTCATGTCAAACACTTCTTGACACACCAATGGAATCACTATCTATTGGTTACTCTTTTCATGCACAATATTCACAGATCCATTGGGATGGAAAAACTCACCCAGATGTTAAAAACTTTAAAAAATCTCTTAACAACTTAAACATTAATATATTGACCTACGCTAAAACTGTGCATTTTAATATAGATCGACAAGACTAGAAGGTTATCGTGGTCGAAATTAATTAATTCAACACGTGTAATTGGAATACGGCTGGGTCTACCTATTCACAGACAATGCGGCTAGGCCTACCTATTCAGAGGTAATGCGGCTGGTTCTACCTATTCAGAGGCAATGCGGCTAGGCCTACCTATTCAGAGGCAATGCGGCTAGGCCTACCTATTCAGAGGCAATGCGGCTAGGCCTACCTATTCAGAGGCAATGCGGCTAGGCCTACCTATTCAGAGGCAATGCGGCTGGGCCTACCTATTCAGAGGCAATGCGGCTAGGCCTACCTATTCAGAGGCAATGCGGCAGGGCCTACCTATTCAGAGGCAATGCGGCTAGGCCTACCTATTCAGAGGCAATGCGGCTGGGCCTACCTATTCAGAGGCAATGCTGCTAGGCCTACCTATTCAGAGGCAATGCGGCTGGGCCTACCTATTCAGAGGCAATGCGGCTAGGCCTACCTATTCAGAGGCAATGCGGCTGGGCCTACCTATTCAGAGGCAATGCGGCTAGGCCTACCTATTCAGAGGCAATGCGGCTGGGCCTACCTATTCAGAGGCAATGCGGCTGGGCCTACCTATTCAGAGGCAATGCGGCTAGGCCTACCTATTCAGAGGCAATGCGGCTGGGCCTACCTATTCAGAGGCAATGCGGCTAGGCCTACCTATTCAGAGGCAATGCGGCTGGGCCTACCTATTCAGAGGCAATGCGGCTAGTCCTACCTATTCAGAGGCAATGCGGCTGGGCCTACCTATTCAGAGGCAATGCGGCTAGGCCTACCTATTCAGAGGCAATGCGGCTAGGCCTACCTATTCAGAGGCAATGCGGCTAGGCCTACCTATTCAGAGGCAATGCGGCTAGGCCTACCTATTCAGAGGCAATGCGGCTAGGCCTACCTATTCAGAGGCAATGCGGCTAGGCCTACCTATTCAGAGGCAATGCGGCTAGGCCTACCTATTCAGAGGCAATGCGGCTAGGCCTACCTATTCAGAGGCAATGCGGCTAGGCCTACCTATTCTGAGGCAATGCGGCTTGGCCTACCTATTCAGAGGCAATGCGGCTAGGCCTACCTATTCAGAGGCAATGCGGCTAGGCCTACCTATTCAGAGGCAATGCGGCTAGGCCTACCTATTCAGAGGCAATGCGGCTAGGCCTACCTATTCAGAGGCAATGCGGCTAGGCCTACCTATTCAGAGGCAATGCGGCTAGGCCTACCTATTCAGAGGCAATGCGGCTAGGCCTACCTATTCAGAGGCAATGCGGCTAGGCCTACCTATTCAGAGGCAATGCGGCTAGGCCTACCTATTCAGAGGCAATGCGGCTAGGCCTACCTATTCAGAGGCAATGCGGCTAGGCCTACCTATTCAGAGGCAATGCGGCTAGGCCTACCTATTCAGAGACAATGCGGCTAGGCCTACCTATTCAGAGGCAATGCGGCTAGGCCTACCTATTCAGAGGCAATGCGGCTAGGCCTACCTATTCAGAGACAATGCGGCTAGGCCTACCTATTCAGAGGCAATGCGGCTAGGCCTACCTATTCAGAGGCAATGCGGCTAGGCCTACCTATTCAGAGGCAATGCGGCTAGGCCTACCTATTCAGAGGCTATGCGGCTAGGCCTACCTATTCAGAGGCAATGCGGCTAGGCCTACCTATTCAGAGGCAATGCGGCTAGGCCTACCTATTCAGAGACAATGCGGCTAGGCCTACCTATTCAGAGACAATGCGGCTAGGCCTACCTATTCTGATTGAAAATGGCATGAAAAGGAAAATGTGAAAGAATTAAGAAACATTTTATTCTCTCTGGGTTGCGAAACTGTAGACCACCAGTAGACAACCTTGCAACGTTTTACCCAGCCGTAGCCTGAGTATACCACCCAGCCATGACATCCCTATGCAACATTCTTGTTTCATGTCAAGCGAACATTAGGTTGGCAACAATAAGTAACATGCACAGAATGTTTTGTATTGAGAAGTTATTGTAAATACCCTATTGTAGATTTTATGCCATTCAGATGCTAAAGTTGTAGCCTAACAAATAGCCTACTATCGCTGACAAATTTCTACAATTTTAGGACCAACAAAAAGCTTTTATGTAAGCTCTTAATTTGTATCGAATTGTTGCATATAGCCTATATTCCTAAAACTCTGGCTAAATTTCACACGTGTGACTTTTAAAAGTGTGTAGAATATTATTTCACACACAAGGTTTTTTTGATAATACTCCTTACACTTGAGTTTCGAAGGTTTCTGAAACAACAGCTACAATTCAGAAAAATCAGGTAACATCCAAACAATTATTTTAATTGAGATACATTCAATTTCATTGTGCATCTTTTGGAACTGCAGATTATTTTACTGTTTTACCATGATGTAGTCTTAAACATTAGGGAATGTTCCCCATACGGTCTCCACCGTGGCCTTTTGATGTAATAACTGCACTTTGTTTAACCGCAGTACCTTAGTCAGTCTAATAAATAAACATTAGGATAACTTCTCTGAAGCATTGCATTACATTTAAGTTGAGAAGTGAAAAAACAATGTTCAATATTAAGACTTTTGTGTTTATAAAAAAAACATAACACAAACAAAAAAGAAAAAAATACAAAACATCCAAAATAATAGCAATTGATATCACCCTGAAACACTTAAATGCAAAAGGTTGTTTTCCTGCTGGTTTAGATTGTCATAGCCTCCTTTAGCCCCTTTTCTCTAATAACATTTGCAGAGAAGTGTTCAAAAATGGGTTTAAGAGACAAGCTGTTGATGAGGATTGTGTCCCCCATCCCCAGTCATTCAGTCCTTCAATACACCTGACCTGTCCTGTGAGCTGTCTGCTGGACAACAAACAGGCAGGGTCATGTCTGTAGATACTGTAGATAGTGTGGCAAACCTTTCCTTCATGTCCTGTCTTTAACTGTGTGTTAACTTGACTTCTCCACACCGTGTTATATGGAAGAGACTGTTGTGATGGATGTCGCTCCTAGGTGAGGTCCTTCATTTAAATACAGAGAGGTGATTGTTTGTGATGAGCTGACACAGGACCTATTGTAAGGAGAGGACTCATCTCTCCATTTCTCCTTCTGTCATCCTCTTTTCTCTCAATCTGCCCATCTGTCTGTTCTTCTCCCTGTCTTCTTCCCTCTCTCTCTCTCCCACCTCTGTCCCTCCGTCCGTCCATTCGCCCGTCTGTCTGTGTTCTACAGTGCTGAGGCGCTGACGGTGTGGGGGTAGAGTGTGTCACGGTGGTGGGCTGTCATACCCTTGAAGGCCAGCGAGGAGGCAATATTGTCACAGCTGTGGTGAGAGAGAGCACTGCCACTGGGCGGCTGCCATGTGGGACCGGTCACATAGGCCGACGTGGTGGCGCTGTACCCCATGTAGGGCGACACTGGGGTGGGAGGGGGGTAGGCCGGGATACTGGGTGCTGTGACATAACTGTTCACTGTGGGCAAACCACTCTGCATCTGTCAGGGAGAAGGGAGAGAGAGAGGGGAGAGAGAGAGAGAGGGGAGAGATGGTGAGACAATAGATAGGGAGGAGAGAAACAAGGTGAGGTAGGTAGAGAGCGACATAACGGTTCACTGTGCTTGGGCAAGACACTCTGTGTCAGAGAGAGATAGATAGAGAGATAGAGAGAGAGAGAGAGAGAGAGAGAGAGAGAGAGAGAGAGAGAGAGAGAGAGAGAGAGAGAGAGAGAGAGAGAGAGAGAGAGAGAGAGAGAGAGAGAGAGAGAGAGAGAGAGAGAGAGAGAGAGAGAGAGAGAGAGAGATAGATAGATAGATAGATAGATAGATAGATAGATAGATAGATAGATAGATAGAGAGAGAGAGAGAGAGAGAGAGAGAGAGAGAGAGAGAGAGAGAGAGAGAGAGAGAGAGAGAGAGAGAGAGAGGGGGGGGAGACCAGATTAGACAGAGGTGGAGTGAGGACCAGCGGGAAAGGATAGACCTGGTTAGACAGAGTTAGAGAAAGAGAAGAGAGACCTGGAAAGATAGAGTTAGTCAGGTAGAGTCAGGTAGAGAGAGTGACCAGATTAGACTGAGTTAGAGTGAGGTAGAGAGAGATCATGTTAGACAGAGGTAGAGTAAGGTAGAGAGAGGAGAGACCTGGTTAGACAGCAATAGAGTGAGGTAGAGAGAGAGAGGAGAGACCAGGTTAGATACAGGTAGAGTCAGGTAGAGTGAGGTAGAGAGAGAGAGACCAGGTTAGACTGAGGTAGAGTGAGGTAGAGAGAGAAGGGAGAGACCAGGTTAGATAGAGGTAGAGTCAGGTAGAGTGAGGTAGAGAGAGAGAGGTAGAGAGAGGAGAGACCCGGTTAGACAGAGGTAGAGTGAGGTAGAGAGAGAGGAGAGACCAGGTTAGACAGAGGTAGAGAGAGGAAAGACCAGGTTAGACAGAGGTAGAGTGAGGTAGAGAGAGAGGAGAGACCAGGTTAGACAGAGGTAGAGTGAGGTAGAGAGAGGAAAGACCAGGTTAGACAGAGGTAGAGTGAGGTAGAGAGAGGAAAGACCAGGTTAGACAGAGGTAGAGTGAGGTAGAGAGAGAGGAGAGACCAGGTTAGACAGAGGTAGAGTGAGGTAGAGAGAGGAAAGACCAGGTTAGACAGAGGTAGAGAAAGGAGAGACTAGGTTAGACTGAGGTAGAGTGAGGTAGAGAGAGGAGAGACTAGGTTAGACTGATGTAAAGAGAGGAGAGACTAGGTTAGACTGAGGTAGAGTGAGGTAGAGGAAGTGAAGACCAGGTATAACAGAGGTAGAGTAAGGAAAAGATAGAAGAGACTAGGTTAGACAGAGGTTGAGTAAGGTAGAGAGAGAGAGGAGAGAGCTGGTTAGACATAGGTAGAGTGATATAGAGAGAGAGGAGACCTGGTTAGACAGAGGTAGAGTGAGGTAGAGAGAAAGAGGAGAGATCCAGGTTAGTCAGAGGTAGAGTGAGGTAGAGAGAGAGACCAGCTTAGACAGAGGTAGAGTGAGGTAGAGAGAGGTAGAGACAGAGAGAGCAGGTTACACAGAGGTAGAGAGAGAGAGGAGAGAGACAGACGGGGAGGAGAAGAGGCATTAGGGAAATGTGGTGTAGGTGGTCATTGAGGGAAGGGGACTGGAGAGAGATGAGGAAAAGGAGAGAGAAAGGGAGAAGTGAGAGTTATGGTGAGACTTAGGGTTGAGCTAGAATGTACTGTACTGTAGGTTAATGGTAGAGAGGTGACCGGTGAGATAGGAGAAGAGAGGGTGAATGTGGACAGAATAAAATAGGAATTTGGAGAAGTTTAGGTTTTGTTGAAAGGGAGGAGAGAGGAGATGTGGGATGACAGAAATGAACAGAGGGTTAAACAAGCATGAGCAACGTTTTGGCACCATGACAAAAAATAACTTTGAGAATTCACCAAATTGTTTCAACACTATGCCTTAGATATTATATCCGTGTGTGGTCTATTCTATGACTTATGGGAATCAGAGTGGTTTCTGCGGAAGAGAGATCATTTTCGTTGCTGTATAGTATTTGGCCAGGAATTCCTCGACATAAAACCCAATGCCTATATTATTTTTTCTTTCGATGGACATTTACAGTCATGACGTTGCACGTGCATTACTCAGATTCTAAACGCTTTTAGTTTTTATGGAGCCTTATATTTAAGGGATGTTTTGTATATCACGAAGCAAAATGCCGTCGGCCTACTTACATCATGGTATTTTAGTTTACGGTTAACCTATCTAATGTTCTCCATAGGCCTACACAGCCTTTCATTTATGTTTTGTTTTTTCAAGATATTGAAATGATTTTAAAGCTAATAAAATAGTTAGTAAAGTAGCCTAGCCTACATAGCCCATGTTGCACATATCTTCATTTGGTACAATTATTTTCCCGGTGTTGGATATTGATAAATCAATATGCACACGTCACATGAATAAATTCATTTTGATCGAATCCTGATATTCTACACGACTTGCTTTTCGTATAGGCCAACTTTTTTTTCTCCCTCCTTTATTCATAAATATTAAATGGGAAGTCAGGCTGGCTTGCTTGTGGCTCTCAATAGTTATTTTAATGGCTATCATTCTACAGTAAATTCTGTCAAATGGAAAAGGCAAGCTTACCAATTGAATTCTAGTTTTCTATTTCGTTACATAATTCGCTTTCTTTTTGTTTATCGTTTTCATGCCTTTATATTATACAAGACGACATACCTGAGATATTGATGGATACAAGTCATTTAAATTGGAATAGGTGCCCACTGAATAGGATCATTGAATAAGGATCATTGAAATAAGAAAACGTACAAGGCAGTCTGTAATAATACATATTTTATCATATTTATTCTAATCCAATCTCGAGGTATTTAGACAACAGTAGACCATATTGAAATGCATAAAATGGTTTAGCCTAATAGGCTAATAAATCATAATTGTAGGAAAAATGCCGTCGTATCCAACATGTCAGTCAAAACCTAATGGTCTTTACTATGTTGCTATCATGTCTGATGAAAACGATCCTATAGACTCTAGACTACTGGCACGTAAGAAAGGTATTTAAAGATTACATCCGAGCCGCTGGCGTTGTTTGTGAATATGCGTGTTGTTACCTTAAATTGAAATGTAATGATCCAATTATTTTTTCAAAATAGTGACATGATACACGTTGCCCCGTGGGCGCGTGACTGGGACAACTCAAGTAGGCCTACGGTTAAGAGTACGTCAGGCACTGCATGCGTGTACTGTAGCTATAAGCCAAAAAATAAGCTACATCTTGAATTCATTGTATGTTTTTGATTATTTTAAAATGTTTGCGTGTGGGTTCGATAAAAAAAAATAGTATTTGTTATTAATCTATACATGCTTTATTGACCTGTCATTGGGAAGGAGTTATTTTTTAAAATATATTTCTCATCAGTAAATAGCTGTGCCATTGCAGCTGCATAGCCTATAGTGAGCTGTTCGCTGACACTTGAACAAAGAAAAAAATACATTATTTTAGCAAAAAAAATATTTGGACATAATGAATCCTTCAGCTTTTTGAAAATCCCCACTCCTTAATTCAGTCGCCAGAAGTCTACTTGTATTATAAGGAGGGACTGTGGATGTGGATAGGGAGAGGGCGGGCGTGTTGCGTTGTGTTTTGAAAGTGTGTGCCGGCTGCAGTGTGTGTGTAGTGAGTGCTTTGAAATATGGGTCTATATGCCCCAATTTGAAAGGATTTAGTACATCAGTAGGCCTAGTTCATCATCAACAAATGAAGTCCCGTTGACAACTATAGGCCTATAGCAGCCTGTGGCACGCAGAGAAAGCCATACTTTGAAAATGGGGCGTTTGAATCGATTAAAACCGCACGAATTGCAATCCAAATAGTTTAACATGTATCGTATTATAAGTATTTCTTATATTCTGATGATGGCTTTAGATCAGACTTTGACATACAAAATCTCAAAACTAAATAATTTGCTATTGAAACCTTGGAATAAAATAAAGTAATAATCTAAAAAATAACATGACCTATGGCTGATTATGCCATGTATAGACTATCTGAAAAATGCATTAGGCCTACATTTTTTTTAAATTTATTTATTTTTATCCGAACGACTTATATCACCACCCAGCCACCACCGCATGTGTTTTTCTGCATAATTTGTCCCCATTGATGCATCAAACGGTAGTCTATTGAATAAATCGAGGTCTCCATGTATCATCAACTGGTCATAACTCGCCAGTCTTTTGGTCTCAAGAGGGGTTTCAATGCTGCGTGTTTTAACAACAAACCATCAAAGACATTTGATAACACCATACTTGAATATCGATCAATTCACTTCACATTATACAATTTGAAAAGGTCCGTGTGCCTTTTTCCACTAGGCCTTATGGGCGTCAAGACCCCGGGATTAGTTTTGGCATTATCTCGCGTGCCCCCGACGATATATCAAACGAAGTACGCATGCCTCCCCCTCTCACTTCCTCTCTCACACACACTATATCACTCATGCACGCTCGCACTCACACTCTGTGTCCTCCGCCTCTTGCCTCCACCTCACACGTTGTTTGCACCCTTGCAGTCAATATATATTATCCAACATAAAATGCACCATATTTTCTAACACAAGACTAACACCGAGTTTAGTGAGATGTTCTTTGTGAAACTTTTGGAATTAAAATACGTTTATACACACAAAAATATAATATGTTATTCGACTAGGCCTATTAGTGGGATAAGCTTCGATGAAATTTACCCACAATTGCAGCTTCTATTAGATCAGAGTGCAAATCATTATTGGAGGTTAATTGTTAACATAAATGTAGCCTAGTCCACTGGCCAAAATATATAAACGTGTCATTACGTTTGAATTATTTAAACCACTCTTGTTATTCATTTACATTAGGCCTAATATTAGTCATTTTAGCACGTTGGTTAAGACAATACGGAAATGCCATGCAATTAGGAAGTCAGCATAAAATATACAACAATAACACACAAAAATAAAAATAAAAATGTTAAATTCCCCGATGATTGTTATGATTATCTTAGTCTGTCAATCGGTCTCTATTTCTGTTTTGTGCCAATTGATTTTCTCTTCTTGAATGAAAAAATAATAATACTGTAGAAACGTGTCCAATTTATTTTTAAGAACTCGTATTTACAATGACGGCCTACCGGAGAACAGTGGGTTAACTGCCTTGTTCAGGGGCAGAACGACAGATTTTTACCTTGTTAGCTCGGGGATTGGACCAGCAACAACGCTCTAACCACTAGGATACCTGCCGTCCAATGATGTAAATCAACGTCAGCAGGATGACCTGATTCCTCTGGTCAAGTTTACTGGTAGAAAATATGAGGACTTGAGAAGTTTAGTTTATTTCTTCTTCGTTGATATCCGTAAACCTTATAAGATAAAGGCAAGTGGCTGCAAAGTACAAAATAACAAGAGCTTTTGCTGAAAAAATTGCTAATTAAATATGTTACCCCCATACAACATTTGGCTATGGAATATTGCTAAATTTAAAGTTTCGTTCAAACAGAACTCTACAACCCTCACAATTTTTTTTCGCAGTTTAAAACTGCAGTAAAAGTGCGGTAACTGCAGTGAAATGTGGTATTTGTGGTATACTGCACTCTAACTGACAGTAACACTGAAAAATGACTGCAGTAAAAAAAACGGTGTTAGTTAGGATGCAGTATTTTCAGCATGCTGAAGTTACACTGCACTCTGACTGCAATATATTTTAGTACGGAAAAGTTGGTCTATTCAAATGCACATTTGGCGTGCTACGCTAACGACCGCCAATGAGCTTCTCAGTGCATCATACACAGTGCCTTCGGAAGGTATTCAGACCTCTTGATTTTCCCCCCACGTTTTGTTACATTACAGCCTTATTCTAAAATTGATTAAATTGTTTTTTTCCCTCATCAATCTACACACAATACCCCATAATGACAAAGTAAAATAGGTTTTTAGACATTTTTGCAAATGTATAAAAAAAATCTGAAATATAACATTTCCATAAGTATTCAGACCCTTTATTCAGTACTTTGTTGAAGCACCTTTGGCAGCGATTACAGCATCAAGTCTTGTTGGGTATGACGCTGCAAGCTTGGCACACCTGTATTTGGGGAGTTTCTCCCATTCTTCTCTGTAGATCCTCTCAAGCTCTGTCAGGTTGGATGGGGAGCGTCGCTGCACAGCTATTTTCAGGTTTCAGAGATGTTCCAGAGATGTTTGATCAGGTTCATGTCTGGCCTCTGGCTGGGCCACTCAAGGACATTCAGAGACTTTTCCCGAAGCCACTCCTGCGTTGTCTTGGCTGTGTGCTTAGGGTCGTTGTCCTGTTGGAAGGTGAAATTTCACCCCAGTCTGAGGTCCTGAGCGCTCTGGAGCAGGTTTTCATCAATGATCTCTCTGTACTTTGCTCTGTTCATCTTTGCCTCGATCCTGACTAGTCTCCTAGTCCCTGCCACTGAAAAACATCCCCTCAGCATGATGCTGCCACCACCACGCTTCACCGTAGGGATGTTGCCAGGTTTCCTCTAGACATGAATGACGCTTGGCATTTAGGCCAAAGAGTTCAAGCTTGGTTTCATCAGACCAGAGAATCTTGTTTCTTATGGTCTGAGAATCTTTAGGTGCCTTTTGGCAAACTCCAAGAGGGCCGTCATGTGCTTTTTACTGAGGAGTGGCTTCCTTCTGGCCACTGTACCATAAAGGCCTGCTTGGTGGAGTGTTGCAGAAATGGTTGTCCTTCTGGAAGTTTCTCCCATCTCCACAGAGGAACTCTAGAGCTCTGTCAGAATGACCATTGGGTTCTTGGTCACCTCCCTGACCAAGGCTTTTCTCCCCGATTGCTCAGTTTAGCCGGGTGGCCAGCTTTAGGAAGGGTATTGGGGGTTCCAAACTTCTTCCATTTAAGAATGATGGAGGCCACTGTGTTTTTGGGGACCTTCAATGCTGCAGACATTTGTTGGTACCCTTCCCTAGATCTGTGCCTCGACACAATCCTGTCTCGGAGCTCTACGGACAATTCCTTCGACCTAATGGCTTGGTTTTTGCTCTGACATTCCCTGTCAACTGTGGGACATTATATAGACAGGTGTGTGCCTTTCAAAATCATGTCCAATAAATTTAATTTACCACAGTTGAACTCCAATCAAGTTGTACAAATATCTCAAGGATGATCAATGGAAACAGGATGCACCTGAGCTCAATTTCGAGTCTCATAGCAAAAGGTCTGAATACTTATGTAAATAAAGTATTTCTGTTTATTATTTTTATTATGTATTTCTGTTTATTATTTGTAATACATTTGCGAAAATAAAAAAATAAAAAAACTGTTTTCACTTTGTCATTATAGGGTATTTTATGTAGATTGTGGAATATAAAAAAAAAATACAATTTTAGAGTAATATTGTAACGTAACAGAATATGGTCTGAATACTTTCCGAAGGCACTGTATGTCAAGATGTCAACATATATCACCTGCAAGGAAATGTATGGATCCGGAGGTTCCAGGTTCGTGGTTAATTTGTCACAGAACTGAATCAATCATATGCCAGTGATGGACACAAAACTACAATATGTAATAGCAATGTAACAGCACGGTAGCCCTATGTAGCTTATACACTGCCGTGGTCGGTGCCTTGTCTAGAGGCATACCGCCCACCTCCAGAGAAGGAGGTAGCGTGTCAATATGATTGAAAGCACCAAGAAAGCATACTCAACTCGTATATTCAATATTCAATATGTGTGAGACACTAAACTTGAAGGTCATCATATTGTACTTGACCTTGTGATTAACACAAATTAGGCTAAAGATGGATAAGGATGGAATTCTATAGAAAGGAGGTGTTTCCTTTTACCTGTGTGCATTTTGCTTCAGGTTCTATAGAATGCGGTGATTTATGCTGCACTCCATTGACTAGTGGAGAACTTGCTGATGGCAGAAAATGTGTCCTGTTTATAACACTCCATTCTTCTAGTTTGGCGCTGGGAAAGGACGAACTGTCACTAACTGCATGGAGCAAAACAAAGAGACACAGAGACAGAGAGGAGAGGGAAGTCAGAGGAGATGAACCGAAGAGACTTCACGCGACCACTCCCATCTATTGTAGGAATTCATGTCACCTCAAAACTATACAGCTTTTTAGCAAAACCCCCGACTAAAAGTTATCCTGCAAAAATACGATGAATACTTGAAATGGTAACGATCATCATTTGCTAGGAATTACTTCAGATCATGTAAATAGAGAAATGGCTAGGGCTATGGTTGTCTTAAAAGGCGTTTCTGCATCTGTTTAGACAAATCTGAATTAGGCAGACTCGTTTTGTGCAGTTGGCGCCTAGCCCTAGTCATTTCTCTATTTACATGATCTGAAGTAATTCCTCAGAACCCTGGAAAACCCGTATATGTGTGTGGTTTTGCCTTAGCCTACTGATCAAACCGAAGCAGCTCATTGCTAAAAGGAATGCAGTAAGACGATTCTTTCGTGTAATGGCCAGGAACATTTAACCAAGCCCGTCTTCCTGTGGGGACAAATTAGATTTACTTGAACCGTTCCCCCTTTGAACGTGATGGATATTATATTATACACGGTTCCCAGAGTTTAGAATAGGAAAAGCAAGCCCACCAGTGTTGTAACTTGAGAAGACCACTGAATCGATTATTTTTTTCCCGACCCACTTTACTTTCTTTCAACAAATCAAGTTTTACTTGTAGTTGTCTATTCTGTGCATAAAGACATTTTTTTTAATATTTGTTGAAGGTCTAAAAGGTTTGGGTCTTTTTTGAGGGTCTTTTTCTTAGATAATCATTCGCTGACATAAAACTGTCTTAGGTTATATTGAGGGAGGATGTATGTTATCTTTTGTTCTTGATGGAGCGGTAGGCCTGGCTTGGCGTCGTGTGTGTGTGTGTGTGTGTGTGTGTGTGTGTGTGTGTGTGTGTGTGTGTGTGTGTGTGTGTGTGTGTGTGTGTGTGTGTTTGTGTGTGTGTGTGTGTGTGTGTGTGTGTGTGTGTGTGTGTGTGTGTGTGTGTGTGTGTGTGTGTGTGTGTGTGTGTGTGTGTGTGTGTGCGTGTGTGCGTGTGTGTGTGTGTGTGACAGTGCCATTTGATGACCAATGCCTTTCAAAATATCGCCATATTCCAAATGCAACTCATATAATTTACGCATTTTTACGCATAGCCTATAGATTTATGCTAAGCCTATTGTTTTACGCATGAGGCCTGTACTCGCCATTTGTGTCTTAGTGATATTTTTTTACGCTCTTTGTCTTAGAATAGGCCTACTGTATTGAGTATTCACTCCATGTTGTAGTGTAAACCCAACAGCAGATCTATAATAGGCCATATCATAGTCAAGTTTTTCTAAATAAAAACATGAGTCTCAAGGCTGGCGAAGTGATCGTGGCGCTAAAAGGCCTCACGTCATTCAGTGTACATTATACTTATTTTCGGCTTTCAAAACCTGCCGCAAACATCTGCTAATAATTTGGAAATGCATAAATTGTTTATAAAGGCATTCTTTGAGAACACATTCCTCCCCGGGATTTCTTGTTCGGCTTGAAGATCTGCGCTGCGTTTGAGAGGCGAAGCCTTGTTGTCTAGATTGTCGGAGTTAAGTTAAGACATGGAATGGCCGCGGCCTCCGGTATCTAAAGAGTTATATTATACAAGCTCTAAGGAGAGTGGCATGTTTCTATCTACAAGGCGGTGAGACGCAAGAGCGTTCTATCTTCTGACAGATGCACGGTTATGACAAGCGCATAGGCGGTCGACTGACATCTTACACTCTCCTTGCTAAAACAAAAAACGTTCTCCCTAAAAATCTTATTCACAAGAAAAGCCAGGTATTATTATTTGTTGAAGGTCATATTTATTTAGGCTATATTGTTTCCAAAATATAATAGTATTTGTGGTAACATAGCGAAAACGAACTGTCCAATCATGACTGTAACTAACAAAAACAAGTTCTCTAAACTGAGATAGGGCCTTTACGCAACAACACAGGCTATTGGAGCAGTATGATAGGCTTAAAACGTGTGAAACTGCATTGCAGGGTGTGTATTTGAAGCAAGGCAAAAACAAAATGTGTGGCTGCAAGACATGGCATGGCAAAGCTTTGAACACCTCATTTTGATTTGAGTTCATCTCCCCGTGCACCGCTGCGCCTTCCCTTCGTTATCCCACTAATATTACACATCCGCCCCAAGCCTTCCTTCAACCATCTGTTTTAATGCAACCGTTTGAACTAGGAACTAAACTTTACCAATATATGCACTCACCGGTTCTGGCAAATAACACATCACTAACTTAGAAAGCCAATTTATTTTCGCACTTTGTTCACTATTTTATATTTCATTAGTAGAATAATGATCCTGATAAAAAACTGCAGAACTCAACATTTAAAAAGTTACACATCTGCCTACCTTGCGACAAGGCCCACTACACGCAGACACGCAAAGTACGCACACGCACCGCACCCCCTGCTGACCCATGCGTTTTCCTATTTATTTTAACCATTAACAAATGCAAATTCTTTGCCCATGTACCAAAGTAAAAATCATGCTTACTTTGTTGCTCTGTTATCGACCGAATCCCCAGAATATCTGTTACCGAGTGCGATGAGGGCCATATCCTGTGCATAGCCATGTGTCCAGGGAGGGAGTGCATGCCCGGGGGAGTCGGTACTTTGGTCCCAGAGGCTCCGATGGGGGTCGGATACGAGTATATGTGGTTGTATGGGAGCGTTGGTTGAGGTGGTTGGTGAGACGACTGCTTGCTGGACTCATACTGGCTCTGCTGGGATAGATTGCCAATCTTGTTGCGGAGGATCCGACTGATGGAGCTCACAGATGGTAGATTAAATTTGTCACAAACGCCATCAGCCAGTAGCCTGTCCCGGATCTCCCATGCGAAAATACCCGGGTCCCTCTGCTTGTATGTCCGTATGTGCTTGACCACTGACGGCGTGGTGACCCGTGGCTTGCTGCCCCCGATCGCTCCCGGGAGTATAGAGCCGGTCTCGTTGTATCGGGCCAGTATCTTGCTGACGCAGCCGTGGGAGACCCGGAGCTGTCTGCTGATGTCGCAAGGTCTGATGCCCAGCTGAGCGAGCTCTACAATCCGCAGCCGGATGGCGTTGGGTAGCGGTCTGCCGTTGACGAAAACACCGCCGAGCTGGTTCACCTCTCCGAAGGCTGGCTCTGGTGTCATGGAAACATATACAGAGACAGCTAAATGAAACACACATCTTAAGTTAGACAACTTGTAGCTGTAGTAGCCTGTAATCACAACAATGCTCTATTATGACTAGTGTTGTTAATCATGCCTAAATGCTAATGCGGTCTGCAATGTTGTTTCCAACCGGTTAAGGACGGATTAAATGCTTATTTACAGCATATGAGATTGTCTTAAATGTATTGGGATGTATATAGAATATGCATGTCTTTATAATACCCTCAAAACAGATGCGTAAACCCCAATTTAGCGCGTGATGAAAATGAAAACATGTCCTACGTTTAGTCGCTCATAAAACCCCGCAATGTTTTTCCGTTTGTCCATAACATACTGCTACATTGTAATACCGTTGTGTTTTACTTTCAACATACAGTTGCAGTACAAATGTGTTTTACGCATATCTATGCTATAGGCTAGTTTTACCAATCGGCTTCTAATAATGGTAATTGGAAAATCCCATCGTAAAAACCAACTGAAGCGTAAAACAACTGTTCGGTGTATCCATACAATCGCCTTACAAGCAATATAGACTAATCATAATTGAGGCAGGAATACCCGGGGCCGAGTGACTGTTATAGACTAACTCCATCATCGGCACACAATGTTTTCATATAAACTTACCCATTGCGTTTAGTCCACAAATTATTATTGGGATCTCGGAGTTACACCTTCCGTCCAGTTCCGCGTCCAGTTTCGCTGGTGTCTGGAAACCTGTCTAGGGGAGCACAAATCCTCACTCTCCTCTGCCACGGGTAGGCTACTGCGATAACCAAACTACGATAGTAGCGAGAAGGACAAATCCGCGATGTGTTTCCTGATGGCAGGGGAGACAGGTTTACATTTCAATCCAGACAATCATGGGCCGGACTTCCAAAACTTTGCTTCTCCCCGAGGCTCGGTCCGCCAATGAAAGTTTGAGTTTGTAGAGAGCAGCTTTCCTATTGGACTGAAAGTTTGACATGACATATGCTCATGCAGCAAGGCAACCCCCTCTCTTCCACAGGAACTACAGACAGGGTTACCCTACCACCACGAATTGCAATTATGAGTTGCACTACACAGGAATGGTAAGTTATAATATTAATATTGTGATTAGGACTCATACATAACAATGAATTAGGCTACAGGATAAACCACCAATGTAATAATCCCAATATAATAATACAGTCAAGTGTTTGGCTTTTGCTGCCTATATAGTCAGTGAGGAATTGATGTGATATGAACACAAAATTATGAAAGTGAAAATAACATCTTACATATTGATATTCCATTCCCTCAATTCAAATGGACAGTCTAAAGTCCGTAAAGGCTGTCTTCACTCACCAACCAAAGAAATAACAGGAGACATTGAGAATATTTGCACACCATGAAGTGGCGCCCAGAGTAAGGCCAACGAATCTTATGATGTAGTATTCATAGGCCTTGACTTTGACTTATAAATACACAAACAAAAACAAACAAAATAAGTTACTGTCGGAGTTGGTCGTTAGGTCATTGCCTACATTGCTCATTCCTTTTAGGCAACTAATACACTTGTATTTCAATGTTTTTTTAAATATATATTATCCTTGTGTAAAACATTTCATTTATATTCCAAAGTAGCTCAGGCCTTGTTTTGATTGTTAATTTGTGTATACTTTAACAAATGTTGATTCATCTCTTTCCTCTTGCATAATCGAGATACGAAACAAATTAATATTTCTAGGTTGTATGTTGATATTCAACTGAGTGTATATATTTAAAAAAATATATATAGGTCTAATGCGTAATCTCAGAAAACTTGGCCTAGAGAGCAGACTATATGTTTGCTATTAATAGCTTGAATAAATGTTAGATTTGCATATTCAACACAATGTATTTATTTAAAAAACATGTATTTGAGTTACTTATAATTGCATATTTCAAATACATTCACAATTATTATGAAATATGTTATTAAAAAAAGGAATATGAAACAGTAAGCATATGGAAGTTTGCTGTTATGTCATGTTTATTTATTCAACGTATAGATACATACCATGAATGCGCTAGACTAACCCTACACCTATATTTCACTCATCTGACAGGCAATATAGAACGCCTTCCACACGTAGGTAATCGGACGCTTTGTTTCCTGTTTACAGGAGAAACTATAGCTCTGAAAGCGCTCGGTGGTTGGTTGACCTGTGCTCACGGTTTTCTCTTTCTCTTGTTGCTAAGGGTCACTTCACAACAGTAAGCTTAGTTTGCTCGGCATCTTAGAAACAGATTTAAGGGTATCAACACTAGCCTATATCGTCTATACACACACATATGTCGCTCAAGCTTATTCTGCACTGCATTTTGTCAAGATTGGCTTAGACTGTCCATCTTCTTACTGTCCGTGTCTTCCAGGACCCTCATCTGTTATAGCAACGATAGATTCCAGGTTAGTGATCACTGAACTCTAAAGTCTTTCTCGCTCGTTTTCCAGCTGTTCTATTGGTGCATTTCCATACAGGATTTACCCCAGTGTTTTACCCCAAAGGCTTAGACTTTTCTCTTTCCATCTATGCGGGCCGGCACCCATGTCTCACTGGGCCATGGCTCCGGCGGAACCGCTCTCACTTGGGGCCAAAGCCAGGCCACTGGTACTTTTCAGCTGGCATTTAGCCTACATCATAACAATGGCCAACTGTGAACTTATCACCTTCTCACAAATACACTGTTTTGATTGTGCAGAGGTTGTTGATTCTGCTCTTCACAAGTCCGGACTGTCTGCCTTAGCTATGGAAACACTATGTCCCTAGTATAGCCTAGTGTAACACTAGGTCTAATGCGTAACACTGATGTTACAGTCGAAAAGCAGCATAAGGGTGTTCCTGGTGTACGTATTTGTGCAGACCGGGCCGATTCCCCTGGCCCCCGCTCTCGATGGCAGCCACTAATGCCTTAAGGATAATGTTTACCGTTGGAAAACGTGCTCAACTTGTTTCCATTGAGGTGCTTCGGATGTCTGGAATAACAAAGAGTCAAATCGAGGGATCAGAGGTCTCCGCTCAGCAATTAGTAGTGTAGATACTTTCAGATTCATGTGATGGTATTTAAAAAGCATTTACTTTACTAATATTATACTTATATTATTTAGCCCCATTCGGACCATGCATGGTGCAATGTTGATCAAGATTCGAAGTAGGCTTATTTATGATTTTTTTTAACCGTTAGTTCACGAGCAGATCCAGCCTCAAGTGCCAATTCAATTCCCCAGGGACGCGCGTGCATTGGGGCCAATCAAGGCATCGAGGGAATTCGCTTGAATCCATTCCACCTCCGTAACATTCTGATAGAATGGATGTCTTGTGATGTGTCCCTCGGCTGTTTAGCTCTATTCTTCTTTCTGTCCACACGTCATTTTATCGCAGTGAGACATAAATCTGAAGGGTAAATTGGGCATTGACAGATAAGTGTTAACGATGTGCGTAGAGGAATGTGAAGAGATATATGCGGTCTTTAAGTCTGCCTAAAGAGAGAATAATGGTCGTGTTTCATCAGCGAGATTTAGGCTCAGATTGTATTACAGCCGAAAAGATATTACATCAGATGTTTGTATTATTGTTGTTGTTGTTATTGGCTGTCTTATTATTGTTATAACTGTATTCCTGAAAAATATTATTATTTGTATAAAGGTGGTAGGCCTATAGACCTATTATTATTATTTATTATTATTATTATAATATTTTTGTTATAGCCAAGCATGGTAGGAATTTACCATATAAAAAAAGTTTGTGTATTCCATGTGCAGGCCTACTAGGCTACAGTAGACCTACATCTTCCTATGTGTATCTCGATGCATTTTCCTGTTCCCCAGACTTTTTGCTTTACATTATGCGTTGCAATCACCAAAATAGTTCCATTTGTAAATTCATGAATTCTGTATAACATTGCCTACCACTGAAGAGATTAAAGGTGATGAGCGATGTATCGATGGAGATCACATGAATTACCACGGCACATCATCTAATCTATCAGATCAGCAGGGGATCTTTTGATGTCTATGTTGCCATGATTTGTAGCCTATTATTTGAATCCGATATTTTCCAATATATTACACAGTTGACTAAATAGGTAGGCCTATAAGTTTTGTGGAAATCTAAAAGGCATGACTAACAATGAATTCAACTCTGCTCTCCATGCATGTCCTCAGTTTAGGACGATGTCCCTCGCGCATGGTATAGGCCTAGGTTAAATACTAGCGGTGCTCTGCTTATTTGAACTAAAGGAATTTAAGGCATGCATCGTATAGTTGACTAAAACACGATTAGCCGTGTCGAATGGTCCTAACCGCAAGTCAACGCATCGCATCCTTTCTGATCTGTAAAACACGACTAACTGGTTTTGGGGGATACGGACCAACGGGACAGTCGACGTAATAACCCAATTTCAATATTTTCGTTTCTGTCCATTGAGCTCGCTTGTAACCCATGCGGAAATCCTTAATTTTACGCTTAAAATGGTGCAAAAATCATTTCAACTTCACGCACCAAATCCAGATTTTTTTACGCTAAAAGAATGCAGCCATTAAATTATCAATATTCCGCTGCCAATTGCACAACCACATTATATACCTTACCTCTATTGTAGGCCTATGCATTTTTAAGCAAGCCATGCACTGTAGGACATACCTTTTTTATAATTCTGTTGTTTTCAAGGTAATTTAGTGGCTGCCAGTTACCTGTAAGTTACTGTAAAAAAGGTACATACTGTAAAAAAGGTATGTTATCGTAAATTAAAGTTTACAGTAATGTACTTTTAAACCAACGTTTTACAGTAATTTACAAGTAGCCTAACTGTGATTTATTTACAGGGGGGTTCTCATCATATGGCACCTTGCTGCTATTTTGGCTGCATGGTGATAACATTATTTTATGTTCCTAGGCTACATGTATGAAGTATTCAACATATTGATTTAATTAAGGGGTATACCTATGCTAAGATCAGTATTTTTTTATAATAGTTTTGAGTGCATCAGATAGACAGATTTGTATTTATTTATTATAGGCTTACGCCTCGTTTTATTTGCACTGTGCAATCAATATGGTCCAAATAACCTACAAGTTTTCTTTCTGTCTGACCTATTCCGATATTTCGACGAGACAAAAACGTAACAAGCAGTGGACATCTGATGTGCTATTCGGGTTGCTGAAGCCAAGCAACACAGAGCATATTGGACTGATCTTGGAGTTATTTATATGTGCCCTTATAAGGCAGACTAATGTCCCTTTCGGTTGGTAGACCTACTGTAAATTCAGGAGGATGTACCCGACCAAGGGTGGCTGGGATCGTATCGCCTTCTATTCCCATAAAGGTAAGGATTAACGCACCCCTCGACCATTATTTCATTCTAAAACGATACAAGTTATTATAAGGCAGGCTGATGTAGCCCTCTCGGTGAATCTAAACAGCGCGTGCATGATGTTCCTGGGGTGGCTCGTGACATTCTTTTATACCCAAAGAGGAAAGGGATAATGCAGCCTCAGCCGTTCTAAATTCTAAAAGAGAATAGGCCTATGTGTGTTGCTTTTATTCAGGGCGTGAGGTCATGTTGGCTATTCCACTGTATTATAGACTGCATTGTCACCAGAGCAAGCCTACAGTATAGTTTAAACAGTTCCTTCACCGCATGGACTATGGGCCAATATTGAGGTTGCCTAACTGAGACAACACAATACTTTTCTGTTCTCAACAGCCATGTTTAGATTTTATTGTCCAACTATTTTCTAAAATATTTCTGAAAAATATCTAGAACTGAATTTTCTACATGGTAATTTGTGGTTGTCTACGGCAAAGCCCTTGTAGAAAACTGTAGAAAACGAGGGTTCGCCTGGTTCAGTATTTTTAGAGAGCGTTACGCAGCAGCAGCAGCGCCCCCTACCAGATTGACTGGGTATCTCAAGTGATTCTCTTCACATTTGAACCCATCTTGAATTTTACATCTTTTTAAAATCTTTGAATTACACTAGTTTGCACCTCATTCATATCCTCAAAATACCAATATGCCAATAAAGTTGATATCGATAATGGCATGATTATGCTTGACCAGTACTCCTTTGACTGGTATTAAGTAAGTCACTCCATAAATGATGATGCATTTTGAGGAATAGGCTATTATCGGTTTACGCACTTCATCTGTTTTGTGTTTCAGCTATTTCTGAGTGACTCCCACTATATCACATTCGCCTATATCATTTAGTGTACATGTTTTATGATATTGCACCATTCTAGGCTATATCATATGATATCTAATACACGATTTCCTTGCATTGCCCAGTTTATCATTTATATCCCTGCCTGTATTAAATATTTCTCAGACAATATAATTGTTATGTAACAGACTAATCTAATTCAGTGTAGGCCTATTTATGCTGGCTATACATTTCCTATCGGTTTATAAACTATCAAGCAGTGGGATCCGTTTCATATACAATATCATATAGCCTAATGTTATTGCATAATCCACTATGGGGAGAGTCTAACGTGTTCCCAGCGGTGCTTGGCCCGGCACCTCTGTTTTGATATGTCGTTGTGTAGTCTCTGAATTAACTTGAGACGTGCGCAGCAAGCAACATGTGTCCAGGTTGCACGGTTCCAAACAGAAGGCTATTTCATAATGTCCATGGTGAATAGCACTAAAACAACGTTACCACCATGTCTTACAGATTGTACTGTACACTTACTGCCTCAATGCTATTTGTACATCTTTATAAAACAATATAGCCCATGCATAATGGTCTAGGCTATAGGCTACTCATTCATATTGATAAAACATATCATAATTCGACCAATTTCTTCAAACGTCAAAATCGTCGCTTCATATTTTCTATTTTGTAGCCTAATGTAATACATTCCTGGTTATTTAATTGCATATTTATTGTTGATAATGTATCTTAACGATAGAATCCTTTATTGAAACAATAACAACGTGGACACCTCGCCTCTGTAATGGTAAAAAGCTGAGGGATGGGCCTGGAGAAAATAATGTAACCACTCTCAAATGTATACAGACCTATGGATGCAAGAACTGACCATCCATGACATCACAATGATAGTTTTAACCATGTTTTGAGGCTATACAGTGTTTGTTTACATTGTTTACAAACATTGGCGTAAAACAAGCTTGGCTTTTGGGTTCTGATGGGGTACGACAGTTGAATTGAAGCAAGTTATATTCTTAAAATATCAATGGGTAGCCCATATATAATTAAATGATATGTCCAAAAATTGATTTAAGATGGCCTTATATATTATTATAACATCCAGAATTATAGCAGGGTAAGTGGATATTATGGACGGACTGTCACGTTCCTGACCTGTTTTCTGTTGTTTGGTATGTGTTTATTGGTCAGGGCGTGAGTTTTGGGTGGGCAGTCTATGTTTTCTGTTTCTATGTTGGTTTTGGGTTGCCTGGTATGGCTCTCAATTAGAGGCAGGTGTTTGACGTTTCCTCTGATTGAGAGTCATATTAAGGTAGGTTGTTCTCACTGTTTGTTTGTGGGTGATTGTCGTCCGTGTCTGTGTCTGCGCACCACACGGGACTGTAGCGTTCGTTTGTAATAGTCTGTTCCTGTTCGTGCGTTCTTCATGTTTTATGTAAGTTCTCTCGTTCAGGTCTGTCTACTTCGTTTTGTTGTTTTGTAAAATTATCAAGTGTTCTTCGTGTGTTTAGTTTCGTCTTGTTAATAAAGTATCATTATGTATTCACAACCCGCTGCACGTTGGTCCAATCCTTGCTACTCCTCTTCGGATGAAGAGAAGGAGGAGGCCCGTTACACGGACAGAACGCGCTCCTAATAACTTGATGACCATTAATCAACTTTCCATGATAGTGGCGTTTTGTCCAAATTAAAGCCATTTGACGTTATTATAATGACGTTCTTCAAATTGCGTGTTTTGCTTATTCATAGCATGACCATTTTATGAAGTAGACTAGGTGTGGGGATTTTAAATTGAATGAACTTTGATGTAGTGAATGGAATCTTCATTTGACACAGTATATGACCATTTTTTTTTAAGAATAACAATCTCTCAACTAAATGTGAACCAGAGGATGAGTGCGCGGGCGTTCACTTAGAATTCCACTGAGACTGATCCAAAGAACGTCTGAGAAGAAGTCAATGGAGTGTACTAAAAGCCTTTCCTCATAACAGCCAAATGATTCGTCTATCAGCGATTGCGTTTTGGGGTACTGTATTTATAATCAAAGTAATTAGGATTCTCTTCATTTTTCTGTCTCGGGATAGCCTCTACTGATCGTTGTTAAATGGATAAGTCCCGGACCCTAATTGTGTCTCTTTGCCAAATCAAACTATCATAGTTGAAATCGTGTGACAATCATTACTACAGTAGATCTAAGGAACTGTGATACATCGCCTATAACGTATCTGACGCTAATGGCCAACTGGAATCATCATCTTCTATTAAGAGAGATGGACGTTTGACATGTTATTGGACAGACAGAAGCAGAAACATTAGAATGTTCTGGTGTAAACGGACTCCTTTAGAATTGTTAGGCCTTATGTATAACCGAAGACAACAAATAACCTACACATACAGTAGGCCTATCCTTTAACGTGAAATCTTGACAGCATGAGGAAGTGGCAATATGAATCGAAGAGAACTCTGGGTGAATTTGTAAAGGTTGTACATACAACCAGTGTAGATGTAACTTTGTATTTTCTCTATGCTGCTCAGTAGAGAATGCACATGTTATTAAGACGCAAGGCAATAACTTGATATCAACGAATCATTTGCCTATTGCTAAAATATTATCGTTCCTTTTCAGAGTTTAACATTGATGCAACATAGTATGTAGACTAGGCCACTCTTATGCCATCACTGTGAAATGTTTATTTCGGTCGAACGGCAAAAGATTTACCCAAAAGGAAAATTGGTCACGGCAGGCCGTTTAGGCTTCACTACGTTCAGGTATGTGGTGACTGTAATTGCCCCAGTAATAATGTCATAATATCAAGTCGATCATGTCAAATAACATCAAAATGTACTTGGCGATAAAAAGTTTTGATCCAAAGTCTCATGATGTGAATTGAGCTTTTAGTCTGAAATTGTAGTTGGGATGCAAGGAGGAGATCAAATCAAATCAAACGATTTGGTCTAAATATGAATTATGCTATTTAAGTCGGTCTATAATCGAATATTTCTTAATGATCAGAATGTTTTGGAAAAGTAAGCTGTATCATATTTCATGTTTAAGATTGCAGCGATAAGACAATTATAATATGTATTATTATGGTTATGATGATTGTGATCAGGCCTACTACTATCGCTAGGATTATTGTGATAGCCTACTGTAATTATTGTGATTATTATACGATCCGTATTAATTGTTAAGATAGTCATTATTACCATTATTATTCGTTGGTTGTCATTATAATTTAATATAACATTTGCCAATAATAACAACAACAGTAACATATTATTACAGGCTATCATTGATGTTATCATGCTGTGACTCTGTATTGCTGCTGTTATTCATTTGAATATATGCGATGGTCAAAGGAACCAATTGGGCGCAGAAGCCAATTCTACATCTATTCCACGTCATTTCATTGAAATGCTTCTTGCTTGTAGTGCAAGGCTCAGAGCCAAAAGAATTGTTACACTACAATTTAGTGGGCCTAGTTCAGACAATGTACTTAGGCTACTGATGTATTGAAGCCAACGACTAGACTAATATATAGTATGAAAAAGGTCCTAAAAAGTTGTACTCTGTCTGGACCACTTTGGTCCTGATTTGTCCCCTGGCTACATGCGAATATTATATTGTACCTTCCCAGTGAAGATGGGGACGTGCATGATGGTAGCATCCAACAGCACATTTGTCATCTGTGTTTTGGGTTGCTAGGGGTGCGAAGTATATTTCCTGGTCCTTGAGATTCTGACAAATCTGCAGAAATGGCAAATGAGTTAGTGATGACTATAGGCATACTCCACTACAGTTTCCCACTTGCTATAATGACTGTATGGACTCCATTGTGGGAACTCAGCTTTCAACCCTAAATAGACTCTAGAGTCTAGAGGAAGGATAGTGTTTCTGAGTTGTTAGGAACATTTTGGAGCTATTAACATTAGTTTCTAACTAATTTCATGTATCACAGATGTGTTAAATATGAGTTATATTATATTCTATTATATATTTTTTATCTCTGGGGGGGGGGGGGGGGGGGGGGGGTTCTACGTGGTTTTAGCAAATGTATAATCGCAGCTTGGGACCTTTTTAAAGTGTCCCATTGATGACTCGAACCTCTCTCATCCGACACCATTAAAGTCCTTTACAGGTTAACACTTCTGAAAGGTTCGGAAAGGTTGAGTGCCCTGGAACTTTAGTACGGCCGTAATGAGGACGACTGCAGGTTAACGACATATAGTCGTGTTTCAGAGGGCCAGGGCTGGATTTCACGTGAGAAGGACAAAAGAAACAATATTTACGACACTTTTAAGCATCCATCATTTTGACATCTGTACGTCTGGCACCTGGTCTTCATTAACATTAAGAGCAGAGCTCGGCCAATCAAAAATATTGGAAAATCTATTTTGCACAACAGTCAAATGAGTGGTAATATACTATCTACATCATTTAGCAGACGACTTACAGGAGCAATTAGGGTTAAATGCCTTGCTCAATGGAACATAGGCAGATTTTTTTCCACCTAGTCGGCTCAGGGATTCGAACCAGCACCCTTTCGGTTAGTGGTGCAACGCTTTTAACCGCTTCCTGCCCCGAGGTACAGACGTCAGTTCAAGGCCTAGTATTGATTTACATTTGGTTGAGTTGTCAACTAACGTGAAATCAATACATTGGATTTTTGTCATTGGATTTAGGTTAAAAGTTGGCTGAAAAAAATACGAAATTATTTTATATTGATGACAGATGTAATCCGTTTTCCACATTGATTCAGTGTAATCACATTGAATGTTTTTGTTGAAATGACGTGGAAACGTTAATTCAATCAGTTTTTGCCCAGTGGAATGCTTCGTTTATGTTTGGTAATTCTTCAAAACGAATTAATGTAAACATTAGTTCGTTTTAATTCAGCATGTTGTTTGTTGATAGGCCGTCATTGTAAATAAGAATTTGTTCTTAACTGACTTGTCTAGTTAAATGAAGGTTAAATAAAAATTACTTTAAAAAACAATTACCATCATTTTTATTTTACTAGGCAAGTACGTTAAGAACCCATTCTTATTTACAATGACGGCCTTATCCCGGCCAAACCCTAACGACGCTGGGCCAATTGTGCGCAGCCCTATGGGACTCCCAATCGCGGCCGGATGTGATACAGTTGGGAATCGAACCAGGGTCTGTAGTGACGCCTCTAGCAGTGAGATACAATGCCGTACACTGCTGCGCCACTCGGGAGCCCAATGTAGACTTAACCTACTGTAAATCCAAACCCATAACCTCAACCAAAACCCATAACCTCAACCCCTTAACCCTAAACCTGAAAATTATGTCAAACATCCTTAAAAATAAATATGCATAATAAAAATGTATATAAAGTCACATTTTGTCCAATACATGTATCTAAAGGCCAAAATATATGTTAAACATAACACCATCCATTATAGTATATGATCACTGATAAGCCTATTGTGTCCCTCTTCATTCCCTCCCCAGAGTTTCTTGATGAACACCACAAGGACAGGACACATCTGGAAGAGTAGCATGAAGTAAAAGTACTTGAGTACTTGATTTCCTTGAGTAACAGTAAAGAAACTTTAATACAAAATGACTCAAGTAAAAGTAAAAGTCACCCAGTAAAATATTAGTTGAGTAAAAGTCTAAAAGTATTTGGTTTTAAATATACTTAAGTACCAAAATGAATTGTAATTGCCCATGTACTTAAAGTATCAAAAGTAAAAGTATGAATCATTTCAAATTCCTTATATTAAGCAAACCAGAAGGCACAATTATATTGTTTTTTAAATGTATGGATAGCCAGGGGCACACTCTAACCCACAGACAATTTACACACAAAGCATTTGTGTTTAGTGAGTCCGCCATATCAGAGGCAGTGGGGCAGGGATGTTCTCTTGATAAGTGTGTGATTTGGACTATTTCCCTGTCCTGCTAAGCATTCAAAATGTAATGAGTAATTTTGGGTGTCAGGGAAATGTATGGAGTAAAAAGTACATTATTTTCTTTAGGAATTTAGTAGAGTAAAGTAAAAGTTGTTAAAAATATAAATAGTAAGGTACAGTTAGCCCAAAAAACAACTTAAGTAGTACTTTAAAGTATTTTTACTTAAGTACTTTACACCACTGCCTAAGAACACGTTGGCTAAATATGAGGTTGTGTACTAGCAAGATGCACCGGATCATAGAGCAGCATTGTCGAGCTCAAACAAAACAGTAAAGGCCTTATGTAGCCTATCTATGGGACGAATATGATGAAGTAAGTTGACACGTTGATTTCCATAGGTTGCCAAGTTTTCTAAGTAACTTTTTAGTTTTCCTCCTATTCCTGTTGGTTTTGGAATACGAATTCGTTTGATCAGATCTCCTGCATGGCATACAGAAGAATAGCAATGGGTTCAAGGAAACTCGGGTGCTGTCTTGTTTAGTTGTTTTATTAGTCTGTTAAAGTGCTTGCCATAACAAATGACTTTTTGCACCATCAGATGACAAAGGAGATTTTAAAGAGACATGGCATGCCCTCCACATGGTTTACTTTGCCTGCCACCAATTTAGAATGTAGAGAATTCTTGAAATTCTACACTGGAATTCTATTCCACGATTATGTGGCGCCATCTGGTGGATATGCAGCTGAGCGTATCTGAAACGCTGCACTACTAATGGTTCTCATGATCAACCCTTTTTTTGGTTACTGTACTCCCAATTACATTTTTCTCAGCCTGAAATATCCCCTCACGTACAACTGAGTACTAGGCCTACGTTCTTACGAGTCTTCACAAGTAGGCTACCCCCTGTAGACTGGCCAGGTTCCCCCGTTTGAGAACCCTTGAACGAGGCCAACTACAGTGTCCTCAGTAATTATTGGGACAGTGAAGCATGTTTATTTCGTTGGGCTCTATACTCCAAAGGTTTGGATTTGAAATCAGCTTGTGACTCTGCAAACTTGTTGAATGCATTTTCTGTTTGTTTTGGTTGTGTTTCCAGATTATTTTGTGCCCAATATAAATTAATGGTAAATAATGCATTGTGTCATTTTAGAGTACATTTGATTGTAAATAAGAAAATAATATGTTTCTTAACACTTCTACATTAATGTGGATGCTTCTATGATTACGGATAATCCTGAATGAATCGTGAATAATGATGAGTGAGAAAGATACAGACGCACAAATATCATACCCCTCAGAAATGCTAACCTCCCCTGTTATTGTGATGGTGAGAGGTTGGGGGGGTATATATTTATGCGTCTGTATCTTTCTCACTCATCATTATTCACGATTCATTCAGGATTATCCGTAATCATGGTAGCATCCACATTCATGTTGAAGTGACTCCAAAATGACACAATACATTATTTATTGTGCCCTTCTATTGGGCACAAAATCATCTGAAACACAAGCGAAACAAACAGCAAATGCATCCAACAAGTTGAGCAGTCACAAGCTTGATGTAGTCATTGCCTGCTATGAATAATTAACGTTTGACTAGTTTAATACACATATAAGTGAATTTGTCCCAATACTTTTGCTCTCCTAAAATGGGAGTACGGTGCACACCCGATATGGATGAAAATACCCTCAAATTAAAGATGACAGTCATTGTTTGATTTCAGATCCAAACGTTTGGAGAATAGAGCCAAAAGATGAAACCATGCCACACTGTCCCAGTTATTACGGGGCACTACGAATCCAACTACAGTATAAATACACTCATAACTTATGTTATTTATATATCTTTTTTAAGTAATTGTAATTTTAATACCTTTTTGGAAAATACATGCAGTGATTTAAAAATATGATAAATTAGGTTTTGCATTTGTGTTTCGTTATAGGCTGATGACCATATTGTGATATTTATATCATGTTTTTATAACTGCACACCAGATTACGGATATTGAATCTGTTTCAGATGTTTATCTTTCTGGATTTCAGATTAGGCCTAATTGTTCATTTAGACCTATAGCAAATTAGGCCTATACTAACTAATTCTACACGCTGCATTCTGGGTCTGGTTGAGTGGAGACTGTGGCCTCAAGAGGGCAGCATGTTACCACAGTGACCTCCAGTCCATTGACCGTGTTGGGAGTTCAACGCTCATGCTCTATTGGTACAAGCAGAGGTAATGGGTGGGCCCGTAAAATAGGCCTATAGAAGTAAATGTTGGTGTCCGTTTTCTCGCCATTTTATTTGAAACGGTAAGAATAAGATTGTTTTATTTTATTTATTTATCCTTTATTTATCCAGGTTAGTCACATTGAGATAAAAAAAAACATATTTAAAAAAGAAAGAAAGAGCTGGTCCAACCAAGACAGCAGCAGGGACAATGTTTGAGACAAATATCAACTATCAGACATACAGTAAGAACGTGCAGACTTAGACACACCATAGCTTGCCCAAGGACACAACGGCTACACCACTGCCTATGTTATCCAGACTATCACATGTGTTAAACATTTGTCAACTTGTTTTGTTAATAGCCTGCAGTAGGTATATGGTTTAAATCGAGAAATAGGCCTAAAAGAAAAGGGAATATCACAATTTATTCAAACAATGTAGGCAGCCACGTTGATAATAAGCGTGCCCTCAATTCAGCTTTCATCTCTACATAAAAATAGATCGCCCTACTCTTCATGCAGTACTTAACCAGAGCAGCGGGCAGTACCATCCAGCACTTTTCTTTGGACCCTGATGTCTTCATTGCAAATGCCCCATCATCGTGGTATTCCATAAAGGATGTGTTCGATCTAACACGCGTTGTTCCATTTATCGAATTACTTTACTTTTGGCACGATCTTAACTATGGCCGTGCGTTTTTAAACCGTTTTAGACCTATGGCAAAGAGGCAATCGAAAGAAATGTACAGTGTAATGAGCGAATGCCATAGCTTGCAGGTGCAACCAGATAAATATGGCTCTAAGTGCAACCATCAATATTTGGGATTCGAATTGCGAATATCGTTGAAGGTTTATGCACACATTTCATTTAAAAAAAATACATCGTTGTTTTTGTGGTGGTATTTCTTAGATGCTTAGAATGAAATATTTTCTTTACATTATCAAAATATTTATGCAAAGCGCCAGAGGACAGTTGCAGAGATCAAATCAGATAGACCTAAATTGAGATTAAATAGCCTCATCTTTTCAACATAATTTGTTTAACTTGTATTATTACACATATTACATAATGTTTGTAATTAGATAGAGTAAGACATATTATTTATTTTAATTGTCTTACCAAATGTGCCTAAATGACTATACACTTCAAGTAAGAAAATCTCAATTTTGTTGAGAAAATTTGGAACCAACCGAGAGCCTAACAACCAAAGTAAATATTTGGATGTGAAGAGCTCCTGAGTCCTCTCCTCTCCTCTCCTCTCCTGTCCTGTCCTGTCCTCCCCTCTCCTCTCCTCTCCTCTCCTGTCCTGTCCTGTCCTCCCCTCTCCTCTCCTCTCCGGCTGAAGCTGAAGTCTGAGGGTGTAATAGAGGGCTCGCGAGGTCATTGTGGAAAGAAACATTCCCGTTATCATGAACATGACTTATCTTTGCCTTACGAAGTTTTGCACTTAAATGGAGAGTCCTTTTCAAACGTACCCACTTGAGCCACCGTAGTAGGCCTACTTGCATTCAGTAATCTGTTAGTTCTTGCGACCTGGCTGTAGTGTTTGTCAACATTATTTGAGCAGTTGTTCACTGAGTACCTTGTTGCACAGATCTGCGTTTTCCCCTGTTTTTATAGGAGGATTATCCCTGTTTTTATAGGAAGATTATCCCTGTTTTTATAGGAGGATTATCCAAGTTTTTTATAGGAGGATTATCAAACTATGATTAAACAAAAGTAGCCTTTCTCTTGATGTCTCTGGGGTGTGTTTAAGATCTAATGTTGTCCATTCTGTTTTTTGTTACCAGGCTTGTTTTTAGAGTTGTATTCAGTGCATAAAGATGCAATATCTTGGTGCGTAAAGATTAAAGCGAAGTGAAAGGCCACTATTTTGATACGCCATATTATCCAAATCATCTAGGTCAACGACTCCGTTTGTGTGGTGGAAACTAAAAGGCTTTTTAATTCATTTGGAAATGCATAAGTAATATTTCTGCTCACTATAAACTTGGCGGGTGTTCGACGTAGAGCAGCAGAAGATAGTACTGCACGCATCCCATTCCATTCAAAACCATGACAACAAGGAACAAGCTCGGATTTATTCTGGAAAGTTAAAGGACATTGTTGCAGGGCGTCAATCACCGTATTATTGCAGGACTGAACAAATGCAAAATCTCGAATGGAACAAATGCTTCCAACGGGTCTCGGACGCAGAGCTACATTTCCCTCCTTTGTTCTCGGCCTCTGGTTGGCGTGTATTTGTGTTCCCCCTCGGCCGACCACCCAGGACGACTTGAAATGGGAGGCTGAGGCTTGTCCACTCTCCTCGCTAGGGTAGGCTCTGTCACCAAGGCAAGGTGCGCGGAGCAGAGCAGAGATGAGAGGGACTGGCATGGGAACTAGATGGAACTCCACGGACCTGCCTGTGCCTCGTGCAAGTATATCTGAAGTGTGGGACAAGAGCCAATATTAGACCTCTCTTCAGTCTGAAGTACAGTTAAACACACTCCAAAAACGAACGGAAAAAAAGCAAACATGCATTATACGTTTATGCCTCATCTTCCCCTTACAGCCCTCCTTACAAGTGCCCCAGAATATGAATGCGTCTTCTGGTGATTCTTGATCACCTTTATCAGCTGCCTCATTACTTCCTATTTATATCCCTTTATAAAACATGTGTTTTGACTGGGGGTGAAGGACACTTGTTCCGCCTTAGTGACATAGCGTTTGACCCATCCAAGAAGGGCGTGCCATATCTTGGAATCAAAAGCACTCATGTGATTCAAGTGTCATCTCTAACACTAATACTAAAATACTAACATACTTGTCTCATTTCACACTGTCCTTATGGCTAGCCTCTTAGAATTCACGTCTGTCACAAGATAAATTGCCATAATACGATTCTGTCTTCTCATTAGAAATTGGTCATTGTCATCTCTCCATTTGATAGTGGTGCTCTGTGTGTAGCCTTTTTTCCTCGGGAAATTAGAATGAGATTGATAGCGGAATAAGCGCAAGTTAAAGAAAAATAACCTAATATTACATTATTTGAAGATGAAGATAATCCAAACAAAAATGTCCTCAAGAAGATTTTTATTTTTATTGTCCTGTCTTTATATTTCAGGGACATTATTTACAACATGATTGTTCAAGTCTTTTCAAAATACCTGTAATGACTATGGGGCTGCACACCCATAAATAAATTAGTTAAACCAACTCAGGGACATCTCACACTAATTGCTCACTTTGTATGCAAATATTGGACATGTTATTTCGACGGGGGGGGGGGAGTGACGGGGCTGGGCTCTGTTGTCACTTGCCACCCAAGATGTGATTCAGCTGCAACAATCACCATTATCTGGTCACCACTTTTAACGATACGGGACGAATCTGTAATGATGACGAGTGTTTCCTTCCGCCATTGTTGAGGCAACGGTGTTATTCTTCTGTGCGGGTTCACACCTACCATCATTGGATAACGGCACTCGAATCATTCAGGTACTTAGCATCCTGGAGGAGGATATATAAGCGGGTGAAGTACTGTTTATACAAACACTGCACTACCTCGTGTCCACACACAGACAGGGTATTCTATGTCGTCTGTGACTCTGACAGAGCACGCTTAGTCATTTTTTGATACGTCGCTTTTACTCCTATATCAACGGTCTCTCTCCTTTGGATAGTTTTCACGCACAAGGATTCCGATTTTTTCTGGAAGCAATGGCTGGTGCTGCAAAGTTCAGTTTTTCCGTGAGGAGCATCCTGGATTTGCCTGAAAATGACGCAGAGACAGTGCAGCCCTCCCCCGGTAACTCCTGCTCCAGCTCCCCTTACTCCTCCTGGATGGACAGCGACCGGACCCCTTGTCTCTGTAAGTCCCCGTGGTTAACACCTGAGCATAGAAACAGATAATCATATGATCCATATAAACACATAACACATACTAGCTCTGACTTTGTTGATAGCTATTTTATTGAAGAAAAATGTACTTAATATGACTGTGATATGTGGTTGTCCCACCTAGCTATCTTAAAACGAATGCACTAACTGTAACTCGCTGTGGATTAAGAGCTTTTGCTAAATGACTAAAATGTAAAAATGTAAATATGGGTCTTACCTAAATTGACACAATTTCATATAATCCATTACTGCGATTTCCAACATAGCTGTTTTATGAAATCCAATTGGTATCCAATTAACTTAAGCCTTGTGTCATTATTGGATACATTTTATAAGGAGACGTGTAGTCTAATTCAAGTCTATTAAATCCTTCTATTATTTAAACATCTCTATACTCTGATATTTCTGGTGTTATTGTATATCGTGAGTTGTTTATATGGTTTCTTGATCAGTGTAATGACATCATTTGTAATTCCTCAGCTTCAGATGAGAGCAGCCTGGAGACTGCCCCACACTCTACCAAGTCAGATGAGTCTTCTCTGGACTCAGAGGCCGAGAAGAAGAAGAAGTGCCGCGTGCTCTTCTCCAAGGCCCAGACCTTTGAGCTCGAGAGGCGTTTCCGTCAGCAGCGCTATCTGTCAGCACCAGAGCGCGAGCAGATTGCCCATCTCCTCCGCCTGACGCCGACGCAGATTAAGATCTGGTTCCAGAACCACCGGTACAAAATGAAGAGGTCACGAGCGGAGGGAGAGTCACAAGACATAAACCAACCGCCTATGTTGCGCAGAGTAGTGGTACCCATCCTAGTTCGGGATGGCAAGCCGTATCAGACCTGTTTCATTGACACGGAGAAAGGAGGCTGTCTTGGACCGAACACATGCCCGGGTACACCCTTCAGTTTTGGGTACCAGTCTTTCCAGCATCCGTCGCCGTTCGCTCTACCTCAACAATACCAGCACTTTGCCAGCCCGGCAGCATCCAGACACACCTTTGCTTGGAGAGACTTTCTGAATGACTCAGCTCAATTCAGTGCTTTTAAATGACTATAAAATATTAAGTAGAAGACTATGCGTAGAGAAACACTTACAACCACTTTAAATGTTTTCTGAATTCCCTTATTTTTCGAGGTACTTAAAAGTGTACTAATAACTATAGTAATATTTTTTTATGAGAAGTATTTTGCACATATTTTATTTTTGGTATTTTATTTAATGAATTGAGTGATATTCTCGAAAGATTAAAGTCGTTATTAGTTTCTTGTAATCTGATGGTAGGCCTATGGACATTCTACTCCTAGATTCGACCCCCCCAATTCGATAATGTGCTGTGTGTAAGCCTGATTTGTGTGTAGCCTATATTTTATCAGTATTTTCAATGTTCAGTTATTTGCATGACTTTCAAATCTACACAATGATAACATGTTTTGTGTTTTTATAGAATTACGAATAAATAGTTTCTTTTATACATTTTTGCACATATTGTCAAGTATTTTCAATGTCCTCATGCAATGAAATGTAATCCAATAAAACAATTTTGGGTATGAGAGGTACACCATCCGATAAGATAGATATAGGCCTGACACTATTTAGGATTATAGCTAAAACATAGTTGCATCTTACCAGTGCATGTTATTTTTAATTATTTTAGTAAAAATAAGAGAAAGTCTTATCTTAGAGGTACCTATAGGAATAAGAAACAAACACCAAGAAATGTGAGCTTTTATCATGTAAAAAGTCCCGAAAACCCTAAAGCTGAGCAAACACAATCACTGTCTAAGGACTGGACGTCACTGAGCATAACAATACTTGGTAGACATTCGACTATGTAGTTTATCTCCCTCTAGTTCGAGTCACAGGGCACTCTCGCTCTCTCTTGAAACAAAACGCTGAAACTGAAAGTTGTTTTGGTCTAGCCTACAAACGTGCAAGCAACGTGAAGCATAAATTGATCACATCCATAACTCTGCAACAATAGTTTATAACGAAGTCTGCAAACCGTTTTTGCAATGTTATATGTAAGTTTTTAGAAAATAATAGACAATTTAACCGAAGAAGGTCTAGACTGGATGGCGACGGGCCTATTTAAAGAAGAACATGTCAGTAATAATACGAACAACTTACATAGTAGACTTTTTCAGGGTATTGCATTTTTATTTCATAATTGGTTATTGGTTGGTAGACATTCACATAAATATGAAATTATGATGGTCACTTCTCATTGGGAATTAGGAGTTAGATGCACAATTTCATTGCTCCATAAAAATATAATTTTAGGAGGAGAAATCTCATGCTTTTAGGATTGGACCATTACACTGAAATATCAGATTTCAATTTATTGATTCTAGAATCCATATTTGTAAGTAGTCAAAGGTTCCGAACCCTCGTGAGGGGTAAAACACTTCACTTCATTCTCCCTCCCTATTTTCTTATTCCATTGATGGAAGTGAAATATGTCTGAGGGGTTGACTGGAATGGAATATGCGTTATTCTGTGGTAACATGGGTTCTTTTTTCACACTTTCACGACCCCATGATGTTGTTTTCTCGTCCTCCGCCCCAGTAGCGCATCGTCCCTGTCGCCAGGTCTATTGTCCCTGGCGCTCGGGCCACCTTGCATCACATATGGAGGGGACTGGCCGAACCCCCCCCCCCCCCTCCCCCGCGCAATACATCTCCCCTTAAACACTCTTTTTGTGTGGTTGTCTCCAGCTGAATGGACCATTGTCTGTCTTCCAAAAGGGACCTAGACAAAATCCTTAGTGTTTCAATTCTCGTGATGTTTAATCAGTGCCCGCGACAAATTTATGAGGTTTAACCGCACAATGGTGTTTAAGAACATGGCGGATTTTAAGGCTGACAAAGACTGGCATTTAGGATGAGGTTGCCATTGGTTTTTAGAATTGGGTAGAAGAACGACTTCTTTGAATAGGATGCTTGGTTAGATATTCCCCATACATCTGTCCTTGTCTTCTTCCCCTCTTGACTAGACTGTCCATTTTTGAATACAAGTTAGTTCAAAATATAAGAACATTGACATTGGCAAACAAATGTAACAATCGTAACTAAAAATATTGGATATGTTACCCTTGATTCTGTACTTTAAATCTGAGACTTTCGTTTGAAACCCATAATTCAATTGCTGGCAGAATATCCTCTTTCATTGAATATTACAATAATAGATTTTTCGATCACCAGGATATTTATACATTTTCTATTGTTTTCTTTCACGTTTTTCAGAAGGGGATAGAAACACTCAAGCTCTTCTTGGCTCTTATTTAAACTACATTTGTGCAATGTTTCTCTATGGAGAAACAAATCTGCAAAATTTTGTGCGAGAAATTACAGGCCTTAGTATCTGCACCTACGTGTGTTGTACAACTGCACCCAAAGCTTCTTATTCCGAAGATTCTAGTGTTTTATTTGGGGACCCCCGTGTCTTTCATCGGAGATCATTTGAGGGTCATAAGGGTCATGTGACACTGGAGGGCACATCTCACCCAACAGAGGCAATCAGAGGAGAAAGTCAGGGATGCCAAGCTAAAGTGGTAGTAAATTGAATGCAGCTAACCGATGTCTTGATGATGGGTTTATTGAGTCAGGTGTTTTAGTGTGGACATGCAGGGTTCGAATTACATGCGATTCTCAAAATGTAACTATTAGAATCTTCATGAAATAAACATGATATTATTTTTCTTGAATCTATGAGGAACAAGAATGTAACACTAACAATCGATTAGGGATGAGGATTGCCATTTTATGACCCTTCGTGGAGTTCAGCAGGAGTCCCAGAGGTTGCCAAAGGCTCTTGTCTGGGCTTTGGTGTAGCATGTCTTTAGTCGCATCAAGGACCCCATCTTGAAGGGGTGAACTGATTCGGAGAGACGTTGCCCATTGAAATGCATGCAACCATTCAAGCCATTGGTGGTGCCACAGTCACTTGTTCTGACGGTATGCCTACAGCTGGAGGCTTGTTGATGGGTCTTTCTATCCGGGATCCTTGGGACGTCCCAACTCTGACGTTGCCCCTTTGACGTTGACATTTAAAATGGTTAAGGTTAGGGTTATGGTCAGGGTTAATGTTATGGTTAAGGGTATGGGTTAAGGTTAGGGTTAGGATTTAAGGTACGGATGTCCCAAGGAATCCGGATAGCGTTAACATTGTCGATGTGGGACGGCTATACCACCGCTAGATGGCAGGATAACACATGATATAGATTTCTCCATCCAGCTGACGTTCTCCTTCATCACATGTATGTGGAGCGTCATCACTCATTTAAGAATATGGTATTATGTGTGTATAGGCTGATGTTAGAGACCTTTTGAAAATACATATTATTCACTCTGTAGACTTCACTGGTCTGTATTGTGAAAGCAGGTTACAATTGTTTGGAAAATGGAAAAAGGAAAGGTTGATTAGGTTGAGCATTTACATTTACGTTTTAGTCATTTAGCAGACGTTCTAGCGGGGGAAGCGTTTCGCTATTGGATCCTCCTAAATTACCACGTTTACATGCGCACGGTTTTCCGGGTAGTAGTTCATATCCCGCCTAAGGTCTTACTCGGGATAAACTGTTTACACACACCTTTGGTATCCCGCTCATGAGTATTCCTGTATCCTTGAATAAACATAATATTTTCCTAATTTAAGTATGGGTTAAATGGAATAGTAACTGAAATATGGACACTGACTGTAGGCATAGCTGCGGGAAGATGTTTCCGGGTGGGGGTGCTGCAGATTTTTTAGCATATACAGTGGGGAGAACAAGTATTTGATACACTGCCGATTTTGCAGGTTTTCCTACTTACAAAGCATGTAGAGGTCTGTAATTTTTTATCATAGGTACACTTCAACTCTGAGAGACGGAATCTAAAACAAAAATCCAGAAAATCACATTGTATTATTTTTAAGTAATTAATTTGCATTTTATTGCATGACATAAGTATTTGATCACCTACCAACCAGTAAGAATTCCGGCTCTCACAGACCTGTTAGTTTTTCTTTAAGAAGCCCTCCTGTTCTCCACTCATTACCTGTATTAACTGCACCTGTTTGAACTCGTTACCTGTATAAAAGACACCTGTCCACACACTCAATCAAACAGACTCCAACCTCTCCACAATGGCCAAGACCAGAGAGCTGTGTAAGGACATCAGGGGTAAAATTGTAGACCTGCACAAGGCTGGGATGGGCTACAGGACAATAGGCAAGCAGCTTGGTGAGAAGGCAACAACTGTTGGCGCAATTATTAGAAAATGGAAGAAGTTCAAGATGATGGTCAATCACCCTCGGTCTGGGGCTCCATGCAAGATCTCACCTCGTGGGGCATCAATGATCATGAGGAAGGTGAGGGATCAGCCCAGAACTACACGGCAGGACCTGGTCAATGACCTGAAGAGAGCTGGGACCACAGTCTCAAAGAAAACCATTAGTAACACACTACGCCGTCATGGATTAAAATCCTGCAGCGCACGCAAGGTCCCCCTGCTCAAGCCAGCGCATGCCCAGGCCCGTCTGAAGTTTGCCAATGACCATCTGGATGATCCAGAGGAGGAATGGGAGAAGGTCATGTGGTCTGATGAGACAAAAATAGAGCTTTTTGGTCTAAACTCCACTCGCCGTGTTTGGAGGAAGAAGAAGGACGAGTACAACCCCAAGAACACCATCCCAACCGTGAAGCATGGAGGTATGATCAACTACAGGAAACGTATGATCTCTGTAATTGCAAACAAAGGTTTCTGTACCAAATATTAAGTTCTGCTTTTCTGATGTATCAAATACTAATGTCATGCAATAAAATGCAAATTAATTACTTAAAAATCATACAATGTGATTTTCTGGATTTTTGTTTTAGATTCCGTCTCTCACAGTTGAAGTGTACCTATGATAAAAATTACAGACCTCTACATGCTTTGTAAGTAGGAAAACCAGCAAAATCGTCAGTGTATCAAATACTTGTTCTCCCCACTGTATATCCTTCTGTAGCCCGCCTTGTCCCGCAGATATATCATTCTGAAGCTCGTCTGTAGCCAGCCTTTTTCGCAGATGTATCACTCTGTAGCTCACCTTTTCCGCAGATATATCCTTCTGTAGCCCGCCCTACAGAAGGTTATATTGAACAGCTAATACAGAACTAATAAAAGCCCTTTTGTGATGATTTTTTTCTTCCTCCCCCTAAAAATAAAATATATATACAGTGCATTTGTAAAGTATTCAGACCCCTTGACTTTTTCCACATTTTGTTACGTTACAGCCTTATTCTAAAAGTGATTAAATAGTTTTTTCCCTCATAAATCTACACACAATTCCCCATAATGACAAAGCAAAATCCTGTTTTTTTAAAGGTTAGCAAATTTGTTAAAAATAAGAAACTGAAACATCACATATACATAAGTATTCAGACCCTTTAATCAGTACTTTGTTGAAGCACCTTTGGGAGCGATTTACAGCCTTGAGTCTTCTTGGGTATGATGCTACAAAATTGGCACATCTGTATTTGGGGAGTTTCTCCTTTCAAGCTCTGTCAGGTTGGATGGGGAGCGTTCCTGCACAGCGATTTTCAGGTCTCTCCAGAGATGTTCGATTAGGTTCAAGTCCGGGCTCTGGCTGGGCCACTCAAGTACATTCAGAGACTTGTCCCGAACCCACTCCTGCGTTGTCTTGACTGTGTGTTTAGGGTCGTTGTCCTGTTGGAAGGTGAACCTTCACCCCAGTCTGAGGTCCTGAGCACTCTGGAGCAGGTTTTCATCAAGGATCTCTCCGTACTTTGCTCCGTTCATCTTTCCCTTGATCCTTACTAGTCTCCCAGTCCCTGCTGCTGAAAAACATCTTCACAGCATGATGCTGCCACCACCATGCTTCACCGTAGGGATGGTACCAGTTTCCTCCAGACGTGACACTTGGCATTCAGGCCAAAGTGTTCAATCTTGGTTTCTTCAGACCAGATAATCTTGTTTTTCATGGTCTGAGAGTCTTTAGCTGCCTTTTGGCAAACTCCAAGCGGGCTGTTATGTGCATTTTACTGAGGAGTGGCTTCCTTCTGGCTACTCTACCATAAAGGCCTGATTGGTGGAGTGCTGCAGAGATGGTTGTCCTTTTGGAAGGTTATCCCATCTCCACAGATGAACTCTAGAGCTCTGCCAGAGTGACCATCGGGTTCCTGGTCACCTCTCTGACCAAGGCCCTTCTCCCCCGATTGCTCAGTTTGGTTTGGCGGCCAGCTCTTGGAAGAATCTTGGTGATTCCAAACTTCTTCCATTTAAGAATGATGGAGGCCACTGTACTCTTAGGGACCTTCAATGCTGCAGCCTTTTTTGGTACCCTTCCCCAGATCTGTGCCTCGACACAATCCTGTCTTGGAGCTCTACGGACAATACCTTCGACCTCATGGCTTGGTTTTGCTCTGACATGCACTGTCAACTGTGGGATGTTATATAGACAGGTGTGTGCCTTTCCAAATTAAATCCAATCAATTGAATTTACCACAGCTGGACTCCATCATCCTTGAGATGTTTCTACAACCTGATTGGAGTCCACCTGTGGTGAATTCAATTGATTGGATATAATTTGGAAAGGCACACACCTGTCTATATAAGGTCCTACAGTTGACAGTGCATGTCAGAGCAAAACCAAGCCATGAGTTCGAAGGAATTGTCCGTGGAGCTCCGAGACAGGATTGTGTAGAGGCACAGATCTGGGGAAGGGTACCAAAAAAGGTATTTCAGTTTTTTATTAGTAATAAATTGGCAAAACAAAATGTTGTGGTATTGTTTGTAGATTGCTGAGGATTTTTTTTATTTAATCAATTTTAGAATAAGGCTGTAAGGTAACAAAATGTGGGAAAAGTCAAGGGGTCTGAATGCTTTCCGAAGGCACTGTATATAATTGTTTTATTACGATTTTTCAGAGGGTGCTGCTACTCCCCCCAGCTATACCTGTATCTATAACCTCTCACATATCTTAATGTCATATTTACTCCTGCAGAATTAGGCTATGCTTTTCTTGCAGTGAAAATATACAACAAATGTTAATTTTGTCTCTGGAACAGAGACATATTTATTTAACCTTTATTTAACTGGGCAAGTCAGTTAAGAACAAATTCTTATTTACAAAGAGTTTAAAATTTAAAAAAAAAAAAAACATTATTCTGGTGAGCACTATATTTAGTCTTCTGGGCAACAAGGCAACAAGTTATGACAGGAGAGAAGCCACATGTAACAAACTACAGTTGACAAACAAATGGCCTACCAAATGTCGGAAACTACAATATGGCCTACCAAATGTCGGAAACTACAATATGGCCTACCAAATGTCGGAAACTACAATATGGCCTACCAAATGTCGGAAACTACAATATGGCCTACCAAATGTCGGAAACTACAATATGGCCTACCAAATGTCGGAAACTACAATATGGCCTACCAAATGTCGGAAATTATGAGCAGAAACTTGTCTAATTTAGGGGTGAAAGTCGCCAGTAGTAAATTATAGTAGTCTAAATTATTATGGTGGATGAAACTGCACAGGTAGCCACTTTTTGAAGTGATTTGCTTGACAATCAGATGAAACCATCATCACACAACACCCATGATATGTGAAACTGAGCCTGCGCACACCGCAAAAACAACAGTAGAAGGGATAAGATGTTTACATGCCACAGTATCCCATCTTACATCAGCATATCCCTGGCATTTTATCCGGGTTTCTCATAACCGGGATACAAGCTTTTTGGGGTTATTGTAAACGGGATATGATGTTCATATGCGTCAACTTAAAAACAGAATACTTGAGCATCCCGAATAATAACGGGATATTGGTGTGCATGTAAAGGTTGTCAATGATCGACAATCCTGCTATGTAGGTCTATAGGCCTGTATGCTATTTCCCTTGTTGATATTGTTTTCAGTAGTATGACACCCCATGAACGATCAGTTCCAAAACAACAATGTGAACCAGGAACAGAGGTTTGGTGCCCCCTCCACGCCCCACTTCAAAGTCTGCTCATTATTCCAGAGGAATTAGCGCGAGCATTTGGACTAATTAACGTTAATTGACCATAATAGCCGTGTTCCAGAACAGAAAAGAGGTCCTGATTTAGATAATTAAGAAATGCTTTTGGAATTCAGCAATTAGTGAAGGCATATATCCCAGAGGAAACGCGTTATGATGCTAATTTAGCGTAATTGCATGTAGGCCTCCTACGTGGAGCAGCTGAAGTATCACTGTAAAGTGCGCTCACCTGTCTACGATAAATTATTTATTGAGAGCACCTACGGGATATGAGATTATTGATTCTATTAAAATGCGGTTCTCCTTGATAACAATTGTGAAGACGTACGTTATGACAATGGATGTCGTGGCCTACAGTGCCATCGAGGAGATGTTGATATTGGGATGAATTTGAAGAATGCATGGTATACCGGTAGATTAGTTATGTAACCAATTGCTGTTGTGCACTTTGGGTAGAATCCTCACTTGATATGCGTGTGCTTAATTAGTTTTTTAGGCATTGATATCAATGAGCGATTTGTGAGCAAAAGTGGTATTATGCACGATTCTCCTCAGAGTTTGCAGTAAGCAAACCAAGAGGGAGAATCAAAATAATTCACCCTTGTTTCCTTTATTGTGATATTTTATTATTTCCATTCAACAGTACGCGTGATGGTTCAATGCAATGCAACAAGACAATACAAACTTTGAAATAGATGCGACCATGTTTTTCAAAATTGTGATTAAAAACTAGACCAAACTGTCTAAAGTTGACATGATGAGAATCACTGATAATAGACATTCAATACTTAGGCCTATTTTGCATCATCGCCACCAGAAGACGCTGTCTTGCTGTCTTTCTTAATAAATCCAATGCATGTCCTGGACCACGATATGCAACATATATATATATATATAGGCTTGCGTTCTAATCAACAAGGGACTTACTGCTTTCCTGCATTAATCGATGTGTTCTGTTCGACATTACATCAAAGAACATTTTGTTGTCGTTTTATAATGACGGAGATTTAACTCCAGACTTCACTGCAGTAAGGACTGAGTGGCGCAGCCGTCTAAGGCACTGCATCGCAGTTCTAGAGGCGACACTACAGTCCTGGGTTCGATCCCGGGCTGTATCACAACCGGCCGTGATCGGGAGTCCCATAGGGCGGTGCACAAATGGCCCAGCGTCGTCCGGGTTAGGGGAGGGTTTGGCCGGGGTAGGCTGTCATTGTAAATAAGAATGTGTTCTTAATTGACTTGCCTGGTTAAATAAAAGGACAAAGCACTGACACGATGACTGCAATATCAAACTTAACACATCTGTCATTTCCGAAATATGTCGGAAATTACAGTTTGTATCTAGTATTTATAAGGTAGGCCTAAATAGCAATATCAGATTGATTTTGCACTCTGAAATGTGCACAACATATTTCATATTTATCCTAACCAATGAATTTCCCCAGTATGCAGGCTTAGGCTGGGTCAACGGGTAAATCTATAGGCCATGCATGACCAATGACTGTCTACCAATTCAGGTTGAAAAGCCTATAGGAGATTATGATAACAACTAAAAACGTTACAGTAATGATAAGGGCGTTATTAGCCTATAGTAAAAGTATAGTGATAACCGTAATAGTGATAACCGTATTTTTACTATTAGTAATGTTATTGTTGTATACAGTAAAGTAGGATACTTGTTCATATAATTTCATAATTGTTATAATAGTTAATAATAATAACTATTATAATTATTCATAGTGGGTGATTTAGGTGAGTTGTGTATATTGTGGCGTGTCAAGTGATAAAAGTGTATCTACTCCTTGTAGCTATATACGTTTAGTTATTCTACTTTCGTTTTTTATCATTTTGTTTTTCCTTACTTAAATAATAAATATGAAAAAGCATGTCTTACTAGCATAATTAAACAGCAACCAAAAGCAGAGACATTACTTACAGTCCCAACAAAAGCTAAAACAAACAGTCTGTTTTTATTATTATTATCATTAGAATTATTATTAGAATTCGTGGTGTTATATTCCACCTACACGTTCAATGTCCTCAACAATGCAAAATTAGCTACAATTATCCTATTTCTTTCAATTAATTTTGCTATAACATTTATGTCATGCTCCGTGAATAAAGCGAGCAAAATACTGACCTGTGATTATAGCGCGTGTAACTGGAACTACAGCAAATAGCAAATATTCCTTCCTTTGACATAAAAATCGTTTACCAATATTCAAATTAAGAGCAAATACGTGTAGGTCATGCCAGGATTGTGTTATAATAACATTTAATTGGAAAGGTGAAGGGAAAACAAAACTTTTACGCAGCCAAGAGAAACCTGATTGAGTTAGAATATTATGTCTCCTTGAGCATCAGGGCGAGAGGCGGCTCACTGAGGAGGGTTACTTGGCCTGGTGTGGTTCTCCCTCCCTGCCTGACTGCTGTTGCAGAAGGAGAGTAGGCCTAGAGGTAGGCTACTTAAATTGAGCGCCGTTAACTTTACCTTAGGGTCTCTCCTGAAAAGCATTTTACTTTGACTGGCTCATGCGCTTCTGATCTGAGACGACAAGTGGAGCATCTGAATTTGGATTTGGGACGACACGCTGCTCTCACAGCTCTCTCTCTCCTCGAGCCCAAACAATGATATAAAATAGAAAAGGGGGTAATCATTCACGCGCTGCCACTTAACACGCGGATGTGTATTTATTTACTTATCCGTCAATTTTCCTCCCAAGTGCACTTTTACATGTCTGAGTACGATGCGAGCATAATGCAAAAACACGTCTGCAATCAACCAGAAGCCTCTTACGCCCATTAAAAGTCACTAGTTCAAGCTTTTCTCAGAGAACAGAGGCTGTGTCCTAAATGGCACACACACTCCCTATATAGTGCATTACTTTTGACCAGCAACAGTGAAACATTATCAAAAGTAGTGCACCAAATAGGGAATAGGATGACATTTGGTAAGCATGCAGAGTGGGTTCTCCAGCTCTGAGACTCAAGTCCATCTAGGCCCCTTTTCATCAAGAGGTCCTAGTAAACACCACTACAGTTAATAAAATGCATTGTGGTGCCTGTGCCCACTGTTACCATTATACTGTCAACGACAACACACACGACAGTATATATAACCCACCGACCTAATGCTACTACAGTAGCCTAATATCAATAGCCTATAATACACATTAATAGCCTATGATACACATGTATATACATGCAAGTTGGTTATGGTATTGTGGGAGGCGAGCTGCAGAGCTCATGTTGTAGCTTGCCCAACACGTAAGTCAAATTATGACTTGGGTGCAATGAGAGGAGGATAGAGCTGCGTTGTATTGTTGCCCTAGTTGGTGATGCCCCGCCTCTGGCTTAAACCTGGCACCCTGCTAAAACAAACGAAAGCCAGCAGCACCAAGCTCAGCCCAGCTCAACTCAGCTCCCACTCAATGCAATTAAAGCGGACTTCAGGCGACTCTCCTACCTACGTGTTCATCTAGCAAGGATCGACGTTGAGACAACAGGAACCAGAGAGAAAGAGGGGCTTTGGTCCAAAAAAAACCCAGGAGAGATTGCCTAGCCTTCTAATTTCTCCCCTCTCCAACAGCCCAAGAACAATGTCGATGAGCCCTAGGCATACGACTCCTTTTTCTGTTTCCGATATCTTGAGTCCTCTTGAGGAGAGCTACAAGAAAGTAAGTATGGAGAATAACAACTTGGGGTCACCTCTCGCGTCGTACCGGCAGCCGCAGGTGTCTCAGGCGATGATGCAGCAGCACCACATGGGCCATAACGGGACGGTGTCCGCGGCATACCATATGACTGCGACGGGGGTGTCCCAGCTGTCACACACCGCGATGGGGGGCTACTGTAACGGCAACCTGGGGAACATGAGCGACCTGACGCCCTACCAGGACGGCATGAGAGGCAGCGCCACGGCCACTGGCTGGTACGGGGCCAACACAGACCCGCGATTCTCCACGAGTAAGTAGGCTATACCTTTGAGTTTTACTCTGCATGAAGCCGAATAGGGGAAAGTATAGCTTTTGTTAGCGCATTATCATATTAGCTAGTCTACACTAGATCCATACGCTCTGGTCTGCACTGAAGTGAGTCATGGGAAATATTACAACTTTTTAGTGTTGTTTTTCAGCTTGTTTTTGCATGAATACTGATATTTTTTTCACCAAGAGGGAGTGATTTGATTTGTCAATTTAAAATAAATGTTGCACCTGGGAACAGATACATTTTAGGCCTATACCTCGGTTTTACCTTGGAGTGTCTGGTTTATTGAGTTTAGTCACCCAACGTGCTGTGCCTTTTTGCCAGTCTACCCAACACTACCATGTTTACCAGTGAACAGGGGACTGGGTTCAAAGAAAGATAATTCATTGAACTTTAGTTTGTGATATATTCATAAAAATGTATTTTAATGTCACGAGGGTGTGTGAAGATATAACAAAGACACCTGTTGCTGAGTTGTCCTCTATTGTGAGTAGGCTACAGAGGTTTCATGCACCTGTCATGTGGGGGTGTATAACCGAATGAGTTATTAGGATTTTATTCTTCAGATTGCAAGGTAAATTAATGGCAATCAATCATACAACTTCAAATATTTTGTAAACTATATAATTCGGTTCAAATACAAATTATGGTTAAGTAATTGTTCCATTATGAGACAGGACTATGATTACATGATCATGTTAGCCTTTGTTTTAAAAGAACGCTATAGACATATACGCTTTAAATTAAATACATTTACCTTGTATTATGTTATTTTTAAAATATTTAAGCAATGTAATTATTGTCTTATTATCATCATCATCTCAATGGCCTATTTCTGCTTTCAGTCTCGCGCTTCATGGGCTCTTCTTCGGGCATGAACATGGGCAGTATGGGCAGCCTTGGCTCGCTAGTAGACGTGGGGAAAGGCATGGGCCCGCTCTCGAGCACCCCGAGAAGGAAGAGGCGCGTGCTGTTCTCTCAGGCTCAGGTCTACGAGCTCGAGCGGCGATTCAAACAACAGAAGTACCTATCGGCCCCTGAGAGAGAACACCTGGCGAGCATGATCCACCTCACCCCGACCCAGGTCAAAATCTGGTTTCAGAACCACCGATATAAAATGAAGAGGCAAGCGAAGGACAAAGTGTCGCAGCAGCAGATGCAACAGGAGAGTAGTTCCTGCCAGCAGCATTCCCCTCGGCGGGTGGCTGTGCCTGTGTTAGTGAAAGACGGCAAGCCATGCCAAGGCAGTGCCCACACTCCCACCACTACTGTCCAGGCCCACCACCAACAAGGTGCCAATGTTATGATCATGTCCAGTAACGGTTCAGGCCTAGGTCAGCACCAGAGCCAACAGGTGGGTAGTGCAGGTCACTCTCCAGACCTAGCACAACACTCCGCCAGCCCACCGTCTCTCCAGACCCAGGTAGCCGGCCTCTCTCACCTGAACTCCTCCAGCGCCGAGTACGGGACGGCCCTGCAGTGCTCTGCTCTGTTATATGGCAGGACATGGTGATCTGTTATGCCGCAGGACATGATCTGTTATACGGCAGGACATGGTGATCTGTTATATGGCAGGACATGGTGACAGCCAGACAAACTATGATCACAAACATACATACAACACTGCTGTCAAAGCTTTTTCAACAAAGTCACTCAACAGACAAGCAAACAAACAAACAATCAAACAAACTGTACTTTGTGTACATTTTGAACCACACCATTTGGTGAATTTTAGTTCATGCTCTTCTTCTAAAATGTAATTGGATATGAGGACAGTAAGAGGGGACGAAAGAAACTCGACAGATGAAGTTATGAGGATATGCGAGTTCAATCTTCGCTTTGAAGGTGGATTTCTTATTTCTGTAAATTATACTGAAGCTATACAAGGCTAGTCCTACATCAAGAGGTCATAGGCCTACTCCTGTGTGTAGGTCATTGGGATAAAGATCTCAATAGAACAACTGTGGGTGCTTTTCAATTTTTTTCACAGAAGGCTCTGGTTTATAATAGAATTTAATGTAAAACGTAGCTTGTATATTTCTGTAAAAGGTTTGAATTGAATATATAGTTTTTAGCAATCTGTTGTACAAAGTTTTTAGCGCTATTAATGGTTTGTGGTTGGTTCTTTGAGTTCCATCGGTATTTGTACGTTTTATTTACTTGTAACTTATATAGATAGATATTACTTAAATACAGCCAAACAATCCTATTAATAAATTATGGTAATAAAATTCATTCAGATCCATTTATTGAAATTATTTTGTATACTGTTTAAGAGAATACATAGGCCTACGAGAAACCTTGTCAAATTATTTTCAGAAAACGAATAGGCCTATAGGCCTTTACCTGTAGAAAATTAATATTATAATTATTATTATTATTATTATTATTGTAGTAGTAATAATAATGATAATGATTATAATAATGCATGATATTGTCTATAGTCCACTTTAGCTTGTCAATTCAGTAAGTCTCAATTTAGACCAAAATAATTTTTTGCTGTCTTATTATGTTAACAGCACACAATAATGGATTTTAAGCAATGCATGACTAATGAAAACCTGTTTTTGACCAGGTGTGATCGAAATCGTTGTTACTAAGTGTTGCTGTGTAGGTAGGCTAAATTGCTATTAGCCTAATGCTAACTTTTGCCTGAAAGAGCTTAACCCCAATTCCAGGCTCTTTGGTCACGTTTATTATAGCTACAATCAACGGTTGTCAGTAGACGTGGTCCGTGGGTTCGTGGTACTCTGTGGACGTTCCTACAAAACGCGGCGCCTCACAAATCGTGTATTGTGTACACACTATCTCACTTGGATCACGCTGGGTAAACTCAGGCCAGGTCTTTGTGTGCACTCGGCGTCCCTTAGGTTCCTAGCGTTATCTGCCGCCCGCCTGTTTCTGGTTTGGGTGAGTCATTTAGGTGAGGTCTCGAAGCGTTCTTTTTAACACTGGAGATCAAACACGCGCATACTAAAAGAACGTCTTATCGACCAAATCCCTTGCCAAACAACAGTATTCTTCTCAAATAACTTCGCAAGACAAATCATCTTCTCTTATCAGAGGTAAGCATTACATTGTAAGGTTGTATTCTGTTACCTGTTACCTGAATACCTGTTGTATTCGGCGCATGTGACAAATAACATTTGATTTAAGCCTACGTTTATCAATAATCGATAAATCAACTGGGATTTAAAAGAAAATAGCGTAGGCTACCCACCAGCACCCCCTGTTTACGTATTGATAAGTTGCTTTTAACTATCTTTGCACAAAAACTTTGGATAGGCCCGAACGATTTTACTCCATTGTTCTGAATCCATAGTTTAAAGGCTACGTCTTGGCCACCATTTCGTTTACAGCCTATTTAAGTCCAAATATTATTTTTTTGCAAACTTGAACATAGACATGTTGTAGAAGAGTGACACGATTCTAAATTCTATGACATAGCCTGCAGTCTTTCATTTTAGAAGTTTAATGTAATTTGCTTATATCAAGTGGGATGGCGTCTTCAATGTAGGCCTATCAAATAAGATATTATTTTGACTGAGGATGTTAATGCAGTTGGCCCTGGCTCGTCAAGGTATCATTTGCATGCGGTGGAGAAGAGATTTTGTGGTTTTTAATTGATTCGAGAATGTTTTAACATATAAATGGTACATTTAAAATGAATTGTGTGGGACGGACCCATAGGCCCATTGTGTGGGACAAGCTCTGTGTTCTTGTAATTTAGTTGTAATGTAAAGGACTTGCAACTATTTTGATAGTATGATATTATACACTGAGTATACAAAACATTAAGAACACCTGCTCTTTCCATGACATAGCCTGACCAGGTGAAAGCTATGATCCCTTATTGATGTCACCTGTTAAATGCATTTCAATCAGTGTAGATGAAGGGGAGGAGACAGGTTAAAGAACGATATTTAAGCCTTGAGACAACTGAGACATGGATTGTGTGTCTGTATCATTCAGAGGATATATGGGCAAGACAAAAGATTTAAGTGCCTTTGAACGGGGTATGGTAGTAGGTGCAAGGCGCACCGGTTTGTGTCAAGAACTGCAACGCTGCTCGGTTTTTCACGCTCAACAGTTTCCCGTGTGTATCAAGAATGGTCCACCACCCAAAGGGCATCCAGCCAACTTGACACAACCGTGGGAAGTATTGGAGTCAACATGGGCCAGCATCCCTGTGGAACGCTTTCCACACCTTGTCCATGTCCCGACGTATGGAATTGTTCTGAGGACAAAAGGGGGGTGCAATTTAATATTAGGAAGGTGTTCCTAATGTTTGATATACTCAGTGTATATTGTTATATATTCTTTTAATAATTATATTATAATATCTATTATTATGTTACTGTGATATTATGGGAATTGCAAATATTTTGTAGTCTTTATGATTAGGCTATATATGAATAGCCATACGTGCTCTTTCCTAAGTCTGCGAAATATAAGCTATTGAACAACAACCAAAAGGGCTAGCTCAAAATACTTTAGTCTTAACTGCACCGGGTCCCTAAATACTGTAATTATTTCAGCACGAATATGACGCAAACGGCTCCTCAAGATTCGTGCTCTTTATTTTATGCATTAGGCCCACTTTAGACATATTTACGTTATGATATTTCGCATATTTATGCTATAAACATATGTGACAGAAATTTAGTCCAAGGCTCCATGTTTATATACTGTGCATTTGACCTAAAGGGAATATTAAACCTAATATTTTCAGATTGTGTATGGTTATCTCAAATTATTGTGTGCAATTGTTCATGAAAAAAAGAATTGACTTTCAATATAGCTTATTGATTTTGACTTTAAGGGCCCAGGTGGTTGTGTGCCATCCCTACTCTGACTACATTGCAGCGCGGGGTTAGTATGGCAAGTCATTGATGGAAGCACGCCCTTGGTCGCCATTTTTTTTTTTTTTTTTTTTTGAGCGCTAGCTTTCATCGAGGGGAGGTGAATAGCAGCGTCCCATTACACCGGCTGTACCATTATGGCATAGGTGCAGTGATGTTGCCCTGTCTGTAACAACAGGTCGCTGGTATCTATCTATTGGCTCAGTTACAACCGTCATTGCATGTCATTTTAAATCTTAACCAATCAACACCGTTCACTTTATCTCCCTAAATATCGTTTTGAATAAGCTTTGTTTTAGAATAAGACTGAAATACGAATCGAAATTCAGAAATGGGCAACGCAATTAACAGTACACCAGACGTCCAGTTTACTGTGGAGACTTTGCTCCATATAGCACAGCAGTGTGCGTGGATTTTAAAGGGGCACTGATTGTAATGGCTCTCTACTTTTCATTTATAAGAGTCATTAAATCAATCAATAGAGCTTTTCGTCGATTATTCTCTATATAAACGACATTGTTCAGCTTCTGCAGTGCCTATTTGTTCTGCATGTGATGTTTGATATTATATCTTGCAACCTCTAGCCCCCAGAATTGTCCTTCCCCAAAAGGCTACCTACCTACAAGCGCTCTCATCTTTGTGCAGTGGCTGGCTGCGGCTGCCTGCCAGGAAAATATAAAGCACATGAGATGCATATTCAACACACCTGCTGTTTTAGCCTATACCTGCGAAATGGGTAAAAGGAGAACTGGTGGTTTTCTGCAAACGAATGAAGTTTGCTTTTTTACAATCCATCCATTTACCAAGAATTTGATTATGTAGGTTACTCAGCATTGTAGGCTGTCAATACTTGATTGGTCATAATGGTATTGTGTAAATACATGCCAATTTATTGTCCATTTCAATACATTATTTGATAGAGCTACTATTCAGTGATCACACTGGAGCACTCTTACAAATTATTTGACACAATTGTCGCCGATCCCGGAATGGAAATTAAATTGGCTGAGATTTTGCGCTGTTCATTTAAAGGGAAGTCTGAATCTTTCACAAATACTTACACGGATTTATGATTATAGCCCAATAAAAGGTAAATCCCCAAATTTCCTTAACTTCTTTCATTTACAGAGAGATTGAATCCTCTGTCGCTCTTATTATGATCTGTTACTATAGTCCTAAAGTCCTACCATTTACCTAAAACGTTAACTTAGTGACAATTCGGGACATTTTCAAGCGACATCTTTTCAGCAGCATCAGATAGAACAGAACAGCGTTCTATTAGCTATTTGTTGGTGTGCTTTTGTTTTGTTCAGGATGAGCCCCGAGAGGCTCAGGCTTACATTACCATATCTGTAGCACGGTGTGTGGTCTTTGTGTTGGGCTTGTAGCTGTTTAGAATGACTTATTTGTTGGAAGCGTGTGTGCTCTCATCGCTCTCTTTAAGGCTTGTCTTTAGACGGTCACATTGTACAACTCTGGCAAGTCCTCCTGGCTTTATCGTCCCCAGATCTCCATCAACCCAAAAGCAATTAGTTCCTAATCTCAAGGCAATCATACACTAAATATACAAAAGTATGTGGACATGCCTTCAAATGAATGGATTGGGCTATTTCAGTCACACCCGTTGCTGACAGGTGTATAAAAACGCGCACACAGCCATGCAATCTCCATAGCAAACATTGGCAGTAGAATTGCCTTACAGAAGAGCTCAATGACTTTCAATGTGGCACCGTCATAGGATGCCACTGTTCCAACAAGTCAGTTTGTCAAATGCATGCCTTGCTAGAGCTACCCCAGTCAGCTGTAAATACTGTTATTGTGAGGTGGAAACGTCTAGGAGCAACAACGGCTCAGCCGCAAAGTGGTAGGCCACAGAAGCTCAAAGAACGGGACCGCCAAGTGCTGAAGCGCGTACCGCGTAAAAATCATCTGTCCTCGGTTGCAACACTCACTACCGAGTTCCAAACTGCCCCTGGAAGCAACGTCATCACAACAACTGTTCATCTGGAGCTTCATGAAAGGCATTTCCTTGACAGAGCAGCCGCACACAAGCCCAAGATCACCATGCGCAATACCAACCGTCGGCTGGAGTGGTATAAAGCTCGCCGCCATTGAACTCTGGAGCAGTGGCAACGCATTCTCTGGAGTGATGAATCACACTTCACCCTCTGGCAGTCCGACGGACGAATCTTGTTTTGGCGGATGCTACCTGCCCCAATGCATAGTGCCAACTGTAAAGTTTGGTGGAGGAATAATGATCTGGGTCTGTTTTTCATAGTTCGGGCAAGGCCCCTTAGTTCCAGTGAAGGGAAATCTTAACTCTACAGCATACAATGACATTCTCGATGATTCTGTGCTTCCAACTTTGTGGCAAAAGTTTTGGGAAGGCCCTTTCCTGTTTCAACATGACAATGCCCCTGTGCACGAAGTAAGGTCCATACAGAAATGGTTTGTCAAGATCAGTGTGGAAGAACTTGACTGGCCTGCACAAAGCCCTGACCTCAACCCCATCGAACACCTTTAGGATGAATTGGAATGCCGACTGTAAGCCAGGCCTAATCGCTCCCAACATCCCACTAATGCTCTTGTGGATTAATAGAAGCAAGTCCCTTCCAACATCTAGTGGAAAGCCTTCCCAGAAGAGTGGAGGCTGTTATAGCAGCACAGCGGGGACCAACTCCATATTAATGGCCATTATTTTGGAATGAGATGTTTGATTAGCAGGTGTCTGCATACTTTTGGCCATGTAGTGTATTTGAGTTAAGGGTTTGTTTTCCTTATTTACTCTCATTTAAAATGCAACACTATATAATCAAATCCTATATTTAAGACAGCCTATAAGACCTGTGTGGTAACCTCACTATTTTGAAATTGTCAGTGCACTATAGCCAGAAGACCACCTCAGTTGAGAATATTTGAGTTGAGTAACAAGAGGGAGAACGTTTGAATGGTTAACTTCAGACTAAGATGTATGATACATTCATCCAATGCTAATCAAGGGGGGTTAACTTCTGAGTGGAAAACCATAATTGTCCCCCAACACATCAAATTTTGCTCCTCAATCGATAATTAAGTCAAGTGTTACAACTTTTGACCATTTTCACACGCATTTACAATTAGGGAAAGTTGAACAGAAAAATGTTTGGTAAACAAAGCTTTAACAAACTGGCATTTAAAACAAACCAGCATAATTTTCACATGTTCTGGAAAGTGCCATATACTATTTGGCCTAAAGCTCTATATTTTTACGCATATCACTTCAGAAAAGCTCAAAATCAAAGCTGGCTCATAAATCAATCAGGAGGAGGATGTAAATAACAAGTGGGTTGATGTAGGCCCTAATGAGTGCAGGTACCCCAACCGGCCGCCCAACTTCTTGGGCGATGTCTATCTAGATTGTTTAGAGATCAAAGATTTGATGAGATAATATGTGAGATCTTGCTAGACACCGAACAATGTTTGTTTTGAAGACAATTTAAACAAAAGATAAGCTTACTCGTTTTTTGAAAAAAAATAAGTTTTGTTATAGCCTTTTACTCATGTAGCCTACATGAACTCTTTGTTAGCCCAGTGTACAAATAATTTAACATTTTAGCCTACATCATATTTTCAAAATTTCAGCATGTGTGACAACTCCTTCACGACTGTTGGAAAAGCATTCCTAATGAAGCTGGTTGAGAGAATGCCAAGAGTGTGCAAAGCTGTTATCAAGGCAAAGGGTGGCTACTTTGAAGAAACAAAAATGAAATATATTTTGATTTGTTTAACACTTTCTTGGTTACTACATGATTCCATATGTGTTATTTCATAGTTTTGATGACTTCACTATTATTCTACAATGTAGAAAATAGTAAAAATAAAGAAAAACCCTTGAATGAGTAGGTGTGTCCAAACTTTTGACTGGTACTGTATATACTCATTAAAGTATTTCTATATCTGTGCAGTGATGATTAACATTAATTTAATTAAAACCATGAAGACAATCCTCCTTCAGAATGCTACTTAAAATCTAAGCATATTTTATGTCACTCCACAGAGAAGAATCTACTCAACTTTTCATTAGGATCTAATATTCTGCACATCCTGTCTACTGCAAATTGTGCTGTTCTGAAAACAACAAACTGCTATAGTAAATCATGAAGCCAATCTACTAAAACTATATTTGTAGGTAGACTATAGGTGTCTGCATGGCGCAAGGAAACATCGGTCTGACCCAAGTGATTAATGTGGTTTTTGACAAATCAGTGTTTTGAAGTCAATACATTTGACTGTTTACCAGCACGAAATCGATGTGCAAAATGGTTTGTGGACACTTTTTTATAGGGTTTAGGCCAGGGCTCTCCAACCCTGTTCCTGGAGCTATCCTCCAGTAGGTTTTTGCTCCAACCCTAGTTCTAACTAACCTGATTCAGTTTACCAAACAGCTATTTATTAGAATCAGTTGTGCTACCTTAGGAATGGAGAGAAAACCAGGACCGTAGCTCTCTATCAACAGGGTTGGAGAGCCCTGGTTTATGCCGATCTGATAAACAGATAATGTAGTTAATGGGCCTATTAATGTGCCTCTGAGTTATTGTGAGGCCAGACTGATGATTAATGAATGCAATGCTGTTGAAGACGGTTTTGTGGCTCTGCTCTGCTGTGCTTGTCTGCTATTCTGATAGACAGTTTTACACAGTACATTTAATGTAATTCTGAATAAGGAAGGATTTGTAAAAATGACTTAATTCATGCCTCCTCGCTAAGAGTTATTCTAAATTAACATCACAGCAAGCAAACATTCCTTGCTTACTGTGCATGACAAATAGGACAATTACACTGTAACTGCAATCACCTCCTCTCTGGTAAATCTTATTGTCAAACTGGTAGCAAAAAATCTTTAATTGTCCTGCATTTATCTGGTTTTTGAAGCAATTGTGTGAACAACGCACCGGAGGGACAATTGCGAAGTGAAATACAACTTGATTACGTCCCAAATAGCACCCTGTTTCCTATACAGTGCACTACTTTCACCAGGGCCCATAGCGTTCTTGTCAAGAGTATTGCACTATGTAGGGAAAAGGGTGCCATTGGGAAAGACCCTTGTCATGCAAAGCTGAATACAAGATGCTGTACTTGACCTTTTCAGCATAATTGTTGCAGCAATGAAATGCATCGCAGAGCGCCTTTATAGCCCGGCTGAATAGAGTCCTCTGACAGGAACAAAAACACGCATTTTTATACCTTTGTTTTTCATTTTGGTTTTGTTTCTTCTGTGAACATTATTCTTTTAATGGCTACAGTCTAGGCTACTCTAGCTGCAATCAGTCAGAATCCTGAATGGGCGAGGCGAGGAGCGGAGGGAGAGGAGACATGAAATGTTAAGTCTTCGTTTTTTGTTGTATGGGTTAGAAAATGCATTATCCCGCAACTGACAATTCATGGTTTTATTTTCAAATGGCCATTAACATGTACAGGGAATTGGCCCTGATTTCATGGGTCATTGTTGGAGCGAAGCACTCGATTTCCTGCATGGACATACTTTTCTAAATAAATCAGGAATAAAGTAGCCTTTATATAAGCAGACATTAGGAGATACTATATTTAACATTATTTTATTATAATAATATTTTAATTTGCTTTGATTACCATTTAAGATGTTATATTCCGTTGATAGTGAACATCAAGAGTGTTAAATAGGACTTATTTTTCGTTCGTTGCGAATGCAAAGCTACATCACTTGCTTTACAAACAGACACGAGCTACTGCTGCTCTTCACGAGGTCCAGGTCAGGCAGGCGCGGCTGTCAATGAGGCTGTGGACATGCGCAGAATCTCAATCACAGGCTTTCATTGATACATACGTTAATTAGCCACATTTCTCTGTGGACCGGCAGTCCGGCTGAGCTAACCTAAAGTCTGCTCTGAGACAGCTGAGAAGCAGCATGCCATGTGGGACTAGGCCCCTCTTCCATTCCACATCCTCCTTCTGAAGAGGCTCACATGGTGGGGTCTGCTGAGATTGGAATGACATTAAAGTTGTATAGAGTGGGGTGGGGTGCTGGGGGAATGTATGCTTGTAATTGTTATTACATTTGTTTAATTTTGGAGTATCCTTTTGGCATAGCTATAAATTTGATGACATAGTCTAAGTATAAACTGGCTGCTCGGTATGGGAATGTTTTTAATAATAAAGAGGTGCGTCAGCCCGCTCAAACTGGCAGTAGGCGCGTTGCCATGCATGGCGTTGTACAGCCTGGTCTCAGAGCAAAACATTATGTTCCTACAATTCATGCCATGTCAATTGCAACTACTTAGTACTTTTTAGCTACTTCTTAGGATGTTAGCTAATCCTTCTAAACTCAACCCTTCAACCTAACCTCAGCCCAGTACCCTGCCCTGAACTTTGGTCACTATTAGTAGTATTACTACCCCGTACTCTACCCTGCACGTTAGAGACTGCTACCTTATGTACATATTCATGGTCATTTAAATAATGTTTACATGCTGTTTTACCCACTTCATATCTATATACTGTATTCTGTTCAAGGCTCATCCTATATAACTACTGCTGTACACACATTTTCTATTCATATACTGTCAATAATGTCTATATACAACATCATATACATACAGGTCCAGTTAACATTTTGGACACACCGACTCATTCAAGGGTTTTACTTGATTTTTAAAAACTATTTTCTACATTGTAGAATGATAGTGAAGACATCAAAACTATGAAATAGCACATATGGAATCATGTAGTAACCAAAAAAGTGTTAATCAAATCAAAATATATTTTAGATTCTTCAAAGAGCCACCCTTTGCCTTGATGACAGCTTTACACATTCTTGGCATTCTCTCAACCAGCTTCACCTGGAATGCTTTTCCAACAGTATTGAAGGAGTTCCCACATATGCTGAGCACTTGTTTATTGCGTTTCCTTCACTCTGCGGTCCAACTCATCCCAAACCATCTCTTGAGTTGAGGTCAGGTGATTGTGGAGACCAGGTCAAATAGCCCTTACACAGCCTAGAGGTGTGTTGGGTCACTGTCTTGTTGAAAAACAAATGATAGTCCCACTAAGCGCAAACCAGATGGGATGGCGTATCGCTGCAGAATGCTGTGGTAGCCATGCTGGTTAAGTGTGCCTTGAATTCTAAATAAATCACAGAAAATGTCACCAGCAAAGCACCCTCACACCATCACACCTCCTCCTACATGCTTCACGGTGGGAACCACACATGTGGAGATCATCCGTTCGCCTACTCTGCGTCTCACAAAGACACAGCGGTTGGAACCAAAAATCTCAAATTTGGACTCATCAGACCAAAGGACCGGTCTAATCACCATTGCTCATGTTTCTTGACCCAAGCAAGTCTCCTCTTCTTATTGGTGTCCTTTAGTAGTGCTTTCTTTGCAGCAATTGAAACACGAAGGCCAGATTCACGCAGTCTTCCCTGAACAGTTGATGGTGAGATGTGTCTGTTAGTTGAACTCTGTAGCATTTATTTGGGCTGCATTTTCTGAGGCTGGTAACTCTAATGAACTTATCCTCTGCAGCAGAGATAACTCTGGGTCTTCCTTTCCTGTGGCGGTCCTCATGAGAGACAGTTTCATCATAGCGCTTGATGGTTTTTGCAACTGCATTGAAGACACTTTCAAGTTCTTGACATTTTCTGGATTGACTGACCTTCATGTCTTAACGTAATGATGAACTGTCATTACTCTTTGCATATTTGAGCTGTTCTTGCCATAACATGGACTTGGTCTTTTACCAAATAGGGCTATCTTCTATATACCAACCCTACCTTGTCACAACACAACTGATTGGCTCAAACGCATTAAGAAGGAAAGAAATTCCACAAATTAACTTTTAACAAGGCACACGTTAATTCAAATGCATTCCACTTTTGTTGTGTTTGAGAAACAGCAGATTTATCCTGAATACCTAATTGAGTACTCCTAAAATCCACAGGGGTCCATACCAATGTCTTCCACTGAAGACAACCTCATGAAGCTGGTTGAGAGAATAGCAAGCATGTGCAAAGCTGTCATCAAGGCAAAGGGTGGCTACTTTGAAGAATCTCAAATATAACATATTTTTTAGTTTTGTTTAATCTCTCTTGGGTAGGGGGCAGTATTTTCACGTCCGGATGAAAAGCATGCCCAAAGTAAACTGCCTGTTACTCAGGCCCAGAAGGTAGGATATGCATATAATTGGTAGATGTGGATAGAAAACAATCTAAAGTTTCTAAAACTGTTATTAAAATAATGTCTGTGAGTATAACAGAACTGATTTGGCAGGTGCAACCCCGAGGACAAACCATCCAGGGGGAAAAAATTGAGGTCATAGGATTTATGGGATACCCTTATTATTAGGAACCTGGTTGCAGTTCCTATGGCTTCCACTAGATGTCAACAGTCTTTAGAAATTGTTCGATGTTTTTCTTTTGAGAAATGAAGAAGTAAGGCTGTTCTTTGTAAGTGTCGTTCCAGGTGGACTCTACTGTTTTGTTGTGCGTGAACTGGAGCGCGTTTCACATTGTTTTTATCCGGTATTAGAAACAGTTTATTCCGTTTTAAATTTGATCGATTATTTACGTTTTAGGGTACCTGAGGTTGGATTAGGAACGTTGTTTGAAATGTTTGGACCAAGTTTACAGCTAACTTATTAGATACTTTGTAGGCATGTTGGGCGAGTTGAAACCGGTGTATTTCTGAATCAAACGCGCCAAATAAATGGACATTTTTGGGACATAAAGAAGGACATTATCGAACAAAAGGACTATTTGTGATGTTTCTGGGACATTTTGGAGTGCCAACAGAAGAAGATCTTCAAAGGTAAGGCATTAATTATATCGCTATTTCTGACTTTTGTGGCGCACCTGCGTGGTTGAAATATGATTTTCATGTGTTTGTATGCGGGGCACTGTCCTCAGATAATCGCATGGTTTGCTTTCGCCGTAAAGCCTTTTTGAAATCTGACAGTGGCTGGATTAACAAGAAGTTAAGCTTTATTTTGATGTATAACACATATTTTCAAGAATGTTAAATATTTGGTATTTTTGAATTTCACGCTCTGCAATTTCACCGGATGTTGGCCAGGTGGGACGATACCATCCTACCTGCCCATAAGAAGTTAACACTTTTTTGGTTACTACCTGATTCCATATGTGTTATTTCATAGTTTTGATGTCCCCACTATTATTCTACAATGTAGAAAATAGTTTTGTGGAATGAGTAGGTTTGTCCAAACTTTTGGAATGAGTAGGTTTGTCCAAACTTTTGACTGGTACTGTATATATTTATATTCCGGACTCTGATATTGCTTGTCCTGATATTTCTTAAATCCTTTCTTTTTATTTTGGGGATTTGTGTGTATTGTTAGGTATTACTGCACTTTTCTAGCTACAAAGACAAGCATTTCGCTGCACCAGGGGTAACATCTGCAAAATATGTGTATGCGACCAATAAAATTAGATTTTTTTTACCTTAACCATAATCCCTAACCCTAACCCCTAGCCCATTATTAACGACCTATCTAATGTTAGCATTAGCCACCGAGCTAATGTTAGCAACAACACGTTGGACTTCGTAACATATATGTATTGCAAATTCATAACATTTTGTACAAATTAAAATTCGTAACATATCATACGAATAGGAATTCGTAACATAGGCTACTATACATCCTACAATTCGTACTGTATTGAATGACTGCTATTACATTGGTTGGCCAATGTAATGTAACCTAATGTAACTTAACATATCACACAAAAAATCGAGTGGCATGTAACATATAATATGTTTTGCTCTGAGACCAGGTTGCCTTGTAGGCTACTGTACCAGTGGGTGTCCTTTCGTAGCCACCGAGCCATTACTAACTGTGTTAACATGAGGTCTTTGGCATGTAATCGTCTCTTTCTCCTGTCTCACTGACAAACTTTGTTTTCTTCCTCGTGCACCTTTTAATATAGACTGATTGCCTGCGCGCGTGGCGCGGAAAAAAGAACCCCGCCATCCACCACTAAAATAGCTGCGGCTATATTTCAAACGGCAAAAGGTTTAACATAATGGAACTTAATTGGAGGACATTGCAAGCCTCCTACTGAGCTTCAGTCTGCTTTCACAACGGGTTTAGTGAACTGGATAAATGTATTTAGAGGAGTTGCAATGGATGCTCTCACTCCCCTGCCACAGTCAAACAGAGAAAACAAGAGTTATTCTGCTTTAATACAGCATTAATGATCCAACCAAGATGCACTGGGCAATTTTGCACATCATTTAAACAATACGCTATGAAAGTCCCGCCTACTTCCTGTTTCAAGTCCCGTACTGTTTTTGAATGGGATTCAAGCATATCATAAAATTAATGAAAACCTGGTCATTATATGTAAAACTATATTCGTATTCGTGGATCAATTTATTTCTAGCTGATGCCTTTCATTAAGATTTTCGATGACGTTATTTTATTTGTATTTGTTTTAATCGAAAGGCATCAGTAAGTAAATTAATCCACGAATAAGAATACACTTTTACATATCTTAAATGACAACGTTTTCATGAATTTGATGATAAGCCTGGTGCGTATTCAAAAACATTATGCGATTTACAACAGGAAGTAGACGGGAAGTTAGAGAAGTTGTTTTGACAGTTGCTCCTATTGACATGGAACAGCAACAACAGAAAACATCCGTTAAAATCCTCATTAGGACCAACGTGGATATCGAAATATCATGGGAGATCAATGACACATTTAGCAAAAAGTAGAGTGTTCAAAAGCACTCAAATCTGGTATGGTGAAATTATTAAATGAAATTATTATCAGCTAAATATCACATTTTTATATGTCATTTTTAAATGTCAAAATAGTGACATTTAACCATGCCACCTCTTTATCTGTCTACTTTACAACTTGCCTTGATAAGTTGTCCATTTGGCAGGCATTATGGCAACCTTATACCACATATCCAAAATGCAGTTTTCTGCAAGCCCTATAGATGGTGTTAAAAAAAACATCTTTTTTTTTTTTTTACAGTATTACAGGTATACAATAAAACTAACATCAATGTACCATATAAATTCCAATTAATTGTTGGTTTAACATTACATTGATCTAAATAAGTACTGTATTTCAAATGGCACTGTAATTCCACCCTACATAATACAGTACCCTACTGTATTTTTAAAGCCCAAAAATCTTTTGATCAGTAGTGGGTGCATGGTATTGTTATTTCTGGCTCATTGACGTATTTTGTAAGAGGCCACATTTGTTGCACCAGTGAGTGGGAGTGCTGTACAAATTTAACTGATATGTATGTAACAATTAAATTTGTATATTGGAGTGACGGCAAAACACAAACCTTTAATGGTTGAGTATTTGCCATGTCCTCGTCTGTTTTTCCCTGTAGTCACTGCAAGTTTGGAAGCCTTTGTTAAGGCCTCTAGAAGTGCCAGTGATATTAAAGACCAAATATACATATATATTTGATATGCAGTAATCCCATGCAATTACAGTAAAATACTGTGAAATACAAACCTTGCCTCCCATCAATGAATTTCATTCATCCATTCATTACAATTGCAGATAAAACATTACAGTAAGAGTATTTGTACCATAAAATGTATTACGATAACATGCTGTACTGTACATTTACAGCATTAATGTCAGAAGAGTTACAGTATTTAGCAGGCAACTCTGCTGCCATTATAATGCTGTAAATTTACAGGGGAAAGTTTTACAGTGATAGGCACAAGTAGGCTATAACCAAACCACAGTGCCCAACGGAGGGAGTGTTTTAAAAGGGGTGAACAAAACGAGGTAAAAAGGTTACTAAAATAACTAGCCTATTGATAACAAGCCAAAATAACAAGCAATCCAATCAAGACACCTTATTCCCTAATAACCTCAGAATTATTATGACATGACAGCATGATTTCAGACTAAAAATAATCCCCCTAAGTATATGTTTGACCAATTCTATGGTCGGGGCTGAGAATTGCAAAGCACGTCTATTTAACTCACACCAAAATAAGCAAAATAACTGCAGCCTAATGAAAAATACTGGGAGTGGTCGGTGTGAAGATGGCTAGGCTATAGCATTAGAACCTGTTGAGACGTTGGAAGGCGTTCGTTTTGTTCTAGAACCAATCGGGAGGGGTGCCATTGGCCCCCTAATGAAATATGCCATTATGACGAATTCATGCGACACAAAAGGCACGCCAGTCAAAAATTGCCCCACCACTGTTCTGTAATTATATAGTTTGCCCTGGCAGCGGGCCTCCTCGCGCGGAGGCAGGTGGCGATAGTCCATCATGCAAATAGCCTTGGCTATTGATAATTAGCCGTTGCGAGCCGTTTAAATTAACAATTAGCTAACATGCAATTCGGTCTATGTAACGTGGTAGTTCTACTTTGTATTGTATTTCCCGCCCAGCAGTTGAATGCAATGAACACTGTACCTACCATTTGTTTCATGGTCAGTAATAAGCCAAATCTGAAGGAACGAAAATCGGTGGTAGCCTAGGTCTAGGCGTATGGAGACAGTTGGAGCTCTCTGTGTTTGGAGGCGCTAAATATGCCTATAGAACAAAGTTTACAAGTTCAATAGGCTTACCTTTAATACTTTACACCCCATGGTCATAGAAACTTGTTCCAAGTAACATTGACTGCACTCCGATCAGGCTATTCTTTCAAATAACTGTTTGTTTTTGTTTTTTAATTATACTGTCAACGATGTGCACAGTGAAGGCATATGTTCTCTATTGATTTATAGATAATTTAAAGTCATTTTTGTGCCAAAACGGAAACGGGTGGGGCGGGGGCGGCATTCAGGCCACATGCTGCGCCCCAGTCTGTCTCAAAGGTGCTGATATTCTAACCTAACCGCTGATCCTCCTTAATACCCCACATCCAACACAATCCCATCCTGGCCCACCCACCCGTTCATTATCCCCGCTGCCCTCCGACATGACACGGGAACAAAGTAGACATTAAGGAACATTAAACACGGGGATGGGAGTAATCAGGACCCCGTTATCCGTTAATGAGGGGAAACACATGCGGAGGGATACACACACAGCCAAATCAATAGAAGCTCACAGACAATGCCGGTTGGGGTTCGAAGGGCGGAGCCCGAGCGCAAAAAATGGAAAATGCAAATCAATTAGGCTGTTTGCTTTCAAACCGTCCATTCTATCTGTAGCAATTACTTGTTCATTAAATGTAATTTCGTTAGGTCTACACAGAAACAACAGTTGTTTATAGCCCCAGAGCGTTTTAACAATAATTCATGAATGCCAGGATGGAAAGTTTGATTTGTAGGCAATGAGTTGACAATCTCTTGAAGTCACAACATGTGGTTTACAGATTGTATTTTTTAAGCTATAGTCCACCTCCTTATACATGTGTGGATTCTAAACATCATCATGAAGTTAAAAACATAGGCCTATAACGTACCACCAATTGCAGCCCACTGGTCAAAAGCTAGTTGAATCAACGTTGTTTCCACTTCATTTTTTTTTTTAAACACAACGTGAATAAACGTGGAAAAGTGATTGGATTTGGAGAAAGGCATCAAGCTGAGGGAATTGACTTTTTTTCACCCAACTTTTTATATCTAAATCCAATTACAGGGTAATGTTTTTTTCATGTTGAATTAACGTTAGTTGTTAACTCAACCAGATGTAAAACAAAACTAGATGTTGAATGTGTTTTTCATGATTTTCTGTTTAGAAATAATGTTTTGATCACCTTTGAAAGAAACAGGTGTGACTAAAGGGCTTTCATTTTGATCAAACAGGGCTGAATTTGACACACTTACATCATATATATTTTGTATTATCTTTTAGTGTGTTATCACTGTTACCATGACTTACTGCAGCTACTTTACTGTGGTTGTACCAGAGGCCTACCTCCCCTAGACTATGCCGTTGCTATAGCATTCTCAAGCACCATTCTACTAAATCCCCACCCCCACAAACCTGCTCTGTGCACTTGTCATAAATTAGCCTCAAGTGAAACAGCTCAATCGGTATTTGGAGCAACTTGATCAAGCTGGACATGGCAGGGGCATACACTTTGGTGAATCGTACCTCACATACACACACATTTTAACATTATACTGTGTATGACCCACAGAAGTGGCACCTTAATTGGGGAGGATGGGTTCGTGGTAATGGCTGGAGCGGAATTAGTGGAATGGTATCAAATAGATAAAACACATGGTTGACATTTGTTTGATGCCATTCCATTTGTGCCATTCTAGACATTTTTATGAGCCATCCTCCCTTCAGCAGCCTCCATTGGTATGCCCCTGACCCAACTGATGTTGTCATATACTATATTTTATACACCTGGTGTGTCCATTTCTGGTGTTGTTTTTCTTACATAATCCCAGCTGTGGGTTTGCTGATGTTATGTTCCATCCCTTGCATGCAGAGCCTCCACCTCGCCCCCTATATTCCAGCTTGAAGTGCAAACATATGTGAAGTCTAGGCACTATAGGCTACTGAGAGAAGTTCTGATTTGTTGACTAATTGAGAATGGCCCTTCAAAATGGCCCATAAAGCGAACCACCACTGTAGCCAGGCACCTCCGGGTTTGGCAGTGAACAAGTGGAAATTTGAATCATTCAAGCTCCTTATTCTATGACCCCCTCCCCCATCTTTGCCAAATTGAATGCTGATTGAAAATAATTTTACAGCTCTTGACTTGTGCGATTCATTGACACTGGATTTGTTTATTGCTGTCACATTAATGAAAAATAAAAGCAGTTTAGGCTTTAGTAAATGCTTCACATGATTTCTATGCATGGTCATATGAACAAGGTTGAGGAATAATGACTTCATTGAAATATTTTTTTTTTTTCTATTTACTTTTTTTAAAAGGTTTTGAATGAACAAATCCTGGGTTTTTATTTATGTTATGCATTGACATTGATGTAAATAAAAAATTTAAAAAAGCATTTATGATATAGTGAAGCTTGATAAATACCCGGTAGATGTGAATCATTGAGTTTCTCTTCATACCTTTATAGAAGTTCATCCTAAAGGAGACATTGATAAATGTTCAAATACTAAAGCCTACTGCACATAACCCCCCTGACTAGCTCTCCTTGACCCCACCCCCCCCCCCCCCCCCCCCACCCCCCACCCCCATCCCATCCCAGTCCCTCCCACCCCACCACAGGACTAGGACCAATCCCACGCTGCGATTTGCCAGAAAATCAATAAAAGGGAAAATCTGCTCTAATCATCGGTACATTTACCATCACAATCAACAATCAAAGCCAAGACCCTGGCTCTTTATTTGTAGGCCTGAGCCGCACAATTTCCCCACTGTGAAAGGCAGGCTAAATTAGAACCCTTGGTTCCTGTAGCTGCTCTTAATGGCCCTGATTTGTGAACTGCTAAATGAGGTTATGTAAATGGTTCCTGAGTGTAGTGGAGGCTAGGCAGCAGAGGCAGGGGCCCCCAGGTGACAGGTGCAGTCGTCCCAAAGTGGGGGCAGGGAGGGGAGTGGGAGAGAGAGAGTGGGGGGGGGGGGGGGGGTGTATGCTGGTAAGAAGCCATGCAAGGCCACCGACTCAGTGAGGAAGAGAGAAATTTGTCGGATTGTATTGAAATTCCACAATACTAAAACAAGTTCAAAAGCATTTTTTCCCTCTATGAAAACATTGTTTTTTCTTAAAATTGATACCTCAAATGGCAAAAAAATATGGTTGATATTGCTATTTGCTACCACTAGAGTCAAAACGAAAAACATGTCTTTGTCTATGCATTTGTCAATCTCTTCATCAACTGAATATAATTTAAGCTATGAATAATATCCAATATCCTTATAATCACATATCCATCTATGGCAGACAGACTGGAGTGCTCCTAGTTGTGAGGATATAATAACCAGATAACCATCAACATGCTCCCTCTCTCCCCCTCACTGGAAGTCTGCCTGCAGAGTGATTGGAGCACTTCTGCGATTCACTGCACTTCACTCCTGATCCCAGTTTTAGACTCCCCAGGACCCTGGTTACTGTCACAGCTGAGACGGGTGAGAGGGGGCTTCTTTCTCTCCCCTCTTCTGATTCTTCTTCCCTTGTTTAGGCAATAGGCATAGGGACTTGTGTTTACCTAGCACTGTCACAGGGCTGGGGTCAATTTCACGTCAATACAGTAACATTTCCCACTAAAATACCAATATAAACTCACATTTTTCTCATTGGTCTGACAGTTTTTCTTACAAAATGGTCCAAATTGAAATGGCATTGATTGCAACCCTGCTCTGCCATAGCTATTTTATTAAGTAGATCATCTGCTAGTGGAGACCAGACAGATGGGCTAAATAAGTAGATTAAGTAAGAAAACTTTACTCAACAAAAAAGGAGGAGAAGTCAGTCTGAGCGTCAGTCAGGCTCTTGAATGTCTGCCTGCATGTGAAACCGGATCTTTATTATATTAAGAGGTGCAATTGAACACGGAACAGTCTGGGCTCTGATGTTAGCTGCATCCTCTACTTCTGCTGATTGATGGGGTGGTGGATAAGAACAGAACTATAACTGACTGCTTTAAAAGCCTAATGAGTATCATCACTCTGTGTTTACTTATTAATGCTCTCAACAGCATGAAGACCTTTTAAGTAACTTTATGAGCAGATTAAATCAAATCAAATCAACATTTTATTGGTCACATACAAGTGTTTAGCAGATGTTATTGCGGGTGTAGCTTGTTAATGCATTTTAATCAGGTCATTTTCGTTGCCATTCTAATTGTTTAATTTTGTTTAAATAATGTAAAAGCTAAAGGCTATTTACCTGCACCTGCTTCGCCTGTCTGGTTGTTTGCTGTTCATATTTCGTGTACATTTTGTGCTGTCCAGTCCTTCTTTTGAAAAGGTAAAAATAAAATGATTTAAATATTTTAATTTTTTTTTTTGTTGAAATACTAATATATATATATGCATTTAATTTTCCATGAGACAATGAGGTATACTATCCTGGATTGTCTGCTGTGCAGTTTGCATTAAACGCTCACTCTGTGATATTTACAGCAGTTTGCATGAAGTGCTTGTTCACCCTCATTGATTAGTCAAGTGCATGTTTAGAAACCTCGCTGATGATGAGCATCTGGTAGGCAAGAAATATAGGGCCTGGTATTAATACTTACAGTTTACACTGCTACTGTATTGCGCTTATCTTTTTTAAAACTGTTAAATTGTAGTTGTTGTTTAACATGAGTCCAGACACAGGAAATTACATGATTTAGCTTTTAATAGGTGAAGTATAACTAGCACTTCTTTTGAGCTACGGAAAGAAGCTGAAGGTCATAAATATCCCTGGCATCTCCAGTATAGGCGTGTACTGAATATTGCTCTCAAACTGAAACAGGAAAAAGTGGATATCATAAATTCCCCAACAAAAATACAACATTTCAGAAACCAACTCCGTTTGTCTTTCTCATTTCCTGCCGCTCTCTCCCCCTTCTCTCTCCCCCTTCTCTCTCCACCTCCCTCCTTTTCTGTTTCTTCTCTTTCTCCGTCAAGATCATCTGCTAGTGGAGACCAGATAGATGGGCTAAATAAGCAGCTTTTTACTGTGCTGCAGGTGGCTGATGGTGGAGCAGCAAGAGGCAGTCCCTCTTCAGACCCCTCCACCACCAGCCCATGACTGCCTCCTCCCGACTCCAACACAAACTCTTTACACCTGCAAATGCCCCAAATTCCTCAAATAATTGATCATAGCCATGAAGTTATCCAGTTCATAATTAATAATTACAATAAACTTGTATTTGTTTAGCACCTTTCATACAATACATTGCAGCCTAAAGTGCACTGGTTTGTGCAAAGATTGTTTCATGTTATTTCAATGATTGTTTATTTTGTTTTACAGCACAATTTCTAAGATATTTGCTGAGCACAGAATCAAATTTAGAATCATATTCTTATTTTATTTAGTATTTTTTATATTTAAGGGAAGTCAGTTGTTCGTCAATCATACACATGCAGTCAGTCAGTCAGTAAATCAGACAAATGAAATGAGCAGCATTTAATTTTCTAGCTCCTCTCGGCGTGGGAATATACAACCACAGCTCAGCATGTCAAAAGATGTCAAGTGTTACAGTTCCCTTCCTGCTGCAAGGAGAGGAAAAATCCCCCTAGAAATGAATTAAAGTGAAAGGCTAGTCTCTAAACCCTTTCCTAAAATGATTAACCCCTCCACCAGGACATTATGTGGATCAGCTCTGAGTACTCACTGCTTTCTTATTGCTGTTAATTGTTCTTTTTCTGTTGTTGCCTTCCTTCATTAGTCTCCCCTCATTATATGAAAAGAGGGGAAAATGTCGACCTGAATAGGGGAAGGAGATTTTCCCACAGTCCCTCAACACAGAGAAATACACCATTGTGGGCCAGGCCAGGCAGGTTCCCATCCCTTGTGTGACACACACACACACACACACACACACACACACACTTGAATGACAAGTCTTTCACTTTGTGTCTAAATTGTAAAATGGTGAATAATATAGTCCGGGTAACAGGGTAAGTACCCCCAGTCATTCACTTTATGTCAAACTGATGGATCGTTCACTCAGGTAACACTGCAGTGTTTAATTGGTATTTTATATCATACCACCTGTGTCCCAAATGACACCCTATTCCCCAAATAGTGCAATGCTTGTGAATCTTTTAGCCCATAGGGTTCTAGTATACACTAGGAAAATTGAGTGTCATTTGTATTTGTCTTGGAATAGTTAAATGCACAAATACAACTCATTTCAATAATAAGAAACACTGCAATATGTCAGCATAATATAATTTCTTTGGATTAGAGATGAATGAACCAAATGAACCCGTCTGGGGAATTGTCTGGGCAAAACACTGTATGTAACCTCTTGTGATTATAAAGAATTTAAAAAACGGATGCTTTAATGCATTTAAAAAGCATTAATCATGTCGTAACAGCTAACATAACGTGTCATAACCTGTTTATTATACGGTCATAACACTGTCATGACACATATTTAATACCTGTTGTGACATATTGTGTTATTTTATGGCTGGTTATGACACCTACATAAGAGTGTCAAAACCTACCACACGAGGCAAAATATTCCATTACACCATAGGCTAGGTATGTTATGTTATATAATAAATAAATATATTGACCATGTTAAATTATCATTGTAATTGTGCACACATTGATGTCAGACATGCACCTACCCCAATGTTCTGTTGCTGATGACTGGGATGAATACAGGAGCAGATTTCGGGAACAGGACAAGACACCCTCTTTTTGACTGATGACTGATATATGGGCATGTACGTGATAGGCCTATCTGGTTTACATGATTATGATGGTCATAACGCTTCTTGGCAGTGTCATAAAGTGAATTTTCTTAGTCCAAGTAAAGTTGCAAAGGATGGTCATAATGCTTCATGACAGTGTCATAAAGTGTATTTTCTACAAGTTCTTTAAAATATGATGAAAGAAACATGACTGTAAAGAATTCATTACAATAACAACAAAGGACTTATTAAGAAACAAACGTTCAAATGAAAGGAATCTTCTTGGCAGGGACAAAACGAATTGGAATAAATGTGGGATATGACATTCTGTCACAACCAGTCATAAAATAACACAATATATGTCATAACAGGTGTAAATATATGGGTCAGGACAGTGTTATGACCATATTATGACAGGTTATGTCAGCTGTTATGACATATGACATGGGTGTCAAATAAAGTGTAACCCAAAAAACTATTGTTCATACAAGAAAGACATTCTGAGACTATTATTTGATTACCAGGTCTTTGCTACTAATACATGTCCCATTGAGTGTGGGACATAAAAGTTAAGTGTTAACTTTAAGTGGTCTAGTCAATATTTAGGACTTTAGTTCTGAGTACCGATTCAGATATGATGCATGTTAAATCAATAAGCTGTAGAAAAAGAGGAGGAAGGGAAACATTGCTAATGTACACAATAGTACATTTTGCTAGACAGAATGTGCTCTTTGGTAAAAGGGGTAAATTGGTCATCAAAAAGAAAGGAGGACCAAGGCACTCTTCATACAATGAATTAAAATGCCTTTATTTGTATGGCATGTTCAATGGAAACAAAGCTTAAAACCTCTGATGCATTTCGATGAAGGCCATGCAGACGAAACACGTAGGAGTTTTTAAACTTTGTTTCTATTGAACATGCCATACAAATAAAGGTATTTTAATTCATTATATGAAGAGTGTTTGACTAACTAAGTCATTGGTTCACTTTGTTAGGCGTTTCTGACCTATCATTTTGAGTCCCTGCTGCTATTCTAAAATGTATAGTCTATTATCTATTTATTCCATAATGATTATATTTACACTACAAAGATAGTGGAGAATGGATTTTAAATGGACATAATGTAAACTCAGCAAATAAAGAAACATCCTCTCACTGTCAACTGCGTTTATTTTCAGCAGACTTAACATGTGTAAATATTTGTATGAACATAACTAGATTCAACAACTGAGACATAAACTGAACAAGTTCCACAGACATGTGACTAACAGAAATGGAATAATGTGTCCCTGAACAAAGGGGGGGTCAAAATCAAAAGTAACAGTCAGTATCTGGTGTGGCCACCAGCTGCATTAAGTACTGCAGTGCATCTCCTCCTCATGGACTGCACCAGATTTGCCAGTTCTTGCTGTGAGATGTTACCCCACTCTTCCACCAGGTCACTTGCAAGTTCCCGGACATTTCTGGGGGGAAAGGCCCTAGCCCTCACCCTCCAATCCAACAGGTTCCAGGAGTGCTGAATGGGATTGAGATCCGGGCGCTTCGCTGGCCATGGCAGAACACTGACATTCCTGTCTTGCAGGAAATCACGCACAGAACGAGCAGTATGGCTGGTGGCATTATCATGCTGGAGGGTCATGTCAGGATGAGCCTGCAGGAAGGGTACCACATGTGGGAGGAGGATGTCTTCCCTGTAATGCACAGAATTGAGATTGCCTGCAATGACAACAAGCTCAGTCCGATGATGCTGTGACACACCGCCCCAGACCATGACGACCCTCCACCTCCAAATCGATCCGGCTCCAGAGTACAGGCCTCGGTGTAATGCTCATTCCTTCAATGATAAACACGAATCCGACTATCACCCCTGGTGATACAAAACCACAACTCGTCAGTGAAGAGCACTTTTTGCCAGTCCTGTCTGGTCCAGCGACGGTGGGTTTGTGCCCATAGACAACGCTGTTGCAGGTGATGTCTGGTGAGGACCTGCCTTACAACAGGCCTACAAGTCCTCAGTCCAGCCTCTCTCAGCCTATTGCGGACAGTCTGAGCACTGATGGAGGGATTGTGTGTTCCTGGTGTAAATTGGGCAGTTGTTGTTGCCATCCTCTACCTGTCCCGCAGGTGTGATGTTCGGATGTACCAATCCTGTGCAGGTGTGTTACATGTGGTCTGCCATTGCGAGGACGATCAGCTGTCCGTCCTGTCTCCCTGTAGTGCTGTCTTAGGCGTCTCACAGTACGGACATTGCAATTTATTGCCCTGGCCACATCTGAAGTCCTCATGCTTCCTTGCAGCATGCCTAAGGCACGTCCACGCAGATGAGCAGGGACCCTGGGCATCTTTCTTTTGGTGTTTTTCAGAGTCAGTAGAAAGGCCTCTTTAGTGTCCTAAGTTTTCATAACTGTGACCTTAATTGTAAGCTGTTAGTGTCTTAACGACCGTTCCACAGGTACATGTTCATTAATTATTTATGGTTCATTGAACAAGCATGGGAAACAGTGTTCAAACCCTTTACAATGAAGATCTGTGAAGTTATTTGGATTTTTACGAATTATCTTTGAAAGACAGCGTCCTGAAATAGGGACGTTTTTTTTTTTGCTGAGTATAGAATTTTTTTCAGTTTAGGTTTATACTAATGCCAACTTGTTGAATGTTTTATGATCATTATGTCCCTTTCTTTTACTGCTTTGTGGTGCTTCGTAATACAACTTCCGGTATTGAAGAGATCGCTGTTAACCAATCAATGAGCACCATGATTGAGACGTGGCAGCACAATGGCGGACAGGAAGAAGTTAATTGAAAAAAACGTTGTAGGGGATAAACAAATGGGAAATGTTTGCACAACGTCGTCTAGCAAGGACATATGGCCTGGCCTTGCTGCTGTTCCAGTTTCAACTGTTCTGCCTGCGGCTATGGAACCCTGACCTGTCCACCGGACGTGCTACCTGTCCCAGACCTGCTGTTTTCAACTCTCTAGAGACCGCAGGAGCGGTAGAGATACTCTTAATGATCGACTATGAAAAGCCAACTGACATTTACTCCTGATTATTATTTGACCATGCTGGTCATTTATGAACATTTGAACATCTTGGCCATGTTCTGTTATAATCTCCACCCGGCACAGCCAGAAGAGGACTGGCCACCCCTCATAGCCTGGTTCCTCTCTAGGTTTCTTCCTAGGTTTTGGCCTTTCTAGGGAGTTTTTCCTAGCCACCGTGCTTCTACACCTGCATTGCTTGCTGTTTGGGGTTTTAGGCTGGGTTTCTGTACAGCACTTCGAGATATTAGCTGATGTACGAAGGGCTATATAAAATAAACTTGATATTGATTGATATCAAGATACAGAGACAATATTTGCATGATTTTGAATCTGCTCACAGACTTCGGGAGTGAGGTTGGTATAATAATGGTTTTACACACAATCTAATCCAGCTACAGTAGCGTCGATCACTGCAAGAGAGATGCCCACGAGATGTGCAGCATATATTAATGTCAAATATGTCAAATATTAAATTATACAATGTTCAAAGAATGGTTTCACTGTATCTTGCTTGCTTCTCGGCAGCACAGTAGGCTGCTAGCTACTACTAACTAGCTTGCAGTAGCAGTGTTTACATTTGCCAGAAGATAACGACTCTACTGTTACACATCTTTACACTGAGCTGCACTGGGGTCGGAACTTAATCATGGTTACATTAAAAGACTGCATGGAGACGGTGGGAGATATGGATCAGAAAACGTACCTCAATGCAGGGATGGGATATGCCACTGTACTCCAAATTGTACTTTTATCCACACGGCTCCATTGAGAAGATAAAATACTGCCAGTTTCTTCTGGAAACTGCCATTTCGTCTTCATCCTAGCTAGCAGTAGCCATCTCAGCCTTTTTTATCATCATTTTGGAATGGCAGTGTCAGACAATCAGCACCTTTGTTGTTCAACATGACGTGCCATTCCAAAATGGTACAATTTGGAGTACAGTGGCATATCCCATCCCTGCATTGAGGTACATTTTCCGGTCCATATCTTGCGCCGGCTCCACGGTGTCTTAATGTAACCATGATTGCGTTCCGACCCCAGTGCAGCTCAGTGTATACAAGCTTAAAGGTAGGGCCGGTATCTTCTGCCAATGTTTACATATAGACTACTAGCATGCTGTAGCAGTGTTTACATATAGACTACTAGCTGGCTGTAGCAGTGTTTACATATAGACTACTAGCTGGCTGTAGCAGTGTTTACATATAGACTACTAGCTGGCTGTAGCAGTGTCTACATATAGACTACTAGCAGTGTTTACATATAGACTACTAGCTGGCTGCAGCAGTGTTTACATATAGACTACTAGCTGGCTGTAGCAGTGTTTACATATAGACTACTAGCTGGCTGCAGCAGTGTTTACATATAGACTACTAGCTGGCTGTAACAGTGTCTACATGTAGACTACTAGCTGGCTGTAGCAGTGTTTACATATAGACTACTAGCAGTGTTTACATATAGACTACTAGCTGGCTGTAGCAGTTTTTACATATAGACTACTAGCAGTGTTTACATATAGACTACTAGCTGGCTGTAGCAGTGTTTACATAGATTTCCTATATCTAGCAGGCTAAATGCAACAAAGTCACAATTCATGCAGCAATGTAACAAATAATAGTAATTTTAGCAAATAGGCTAATTGTAGTATTAACTACCTTTGCTTGTTATTTTTGTTTTTTTAGCCCTGAAAATAATATACAGTTTATAGCCTTAGTAGCTTACAGCAAAAATTGTGTGAATTAATTTGGGAGAAGTAAGGAAATAGCTATCCAATTCAAGCAGATTTGTGATGATTTATTTTGCTCACCTGTCTTCAGCAGCACATGTTCAAACTACAGGTAGACCACAGTCTCAAAACGATGTGCTGACAGGTGCACAAATGGATGCTGGCTTTCAGTGTTGTCAGATGTGAAATCTGAAGTGTCGAAAATTAAGGATGCAAGTACCAATGCAACACTTCTGTCAGTGTATATACAGTATATATTTTTTTTAAATGGTGTTCATGCATTTCTATGTATTCTTAGTTTTTTCTTCTTTGTGTCCTATTAGTTCATTGATGTAGAAAGTGTATGTTGATTGAGACTTCACCGTCCACTCCCCATAACGTATTTCTTATCCTGTTTCCTTTCTTTACTGTTGTAACGGCTTTCTTCCTGGGGTGAAGGAGAGGACCAAAATGCAGCGCGGCTAGTGTTCAACATGATTTAATAAAGAAGAGACAATAACGTGAACACTATACAAAATACAAAATAACAAATGTGAAAACCGAGAGAGTCCTATCTGGTGCAAAACACAAAGACAGAAGACAACCACCCACAATCCCCAACACAAAACAAGCCACCTATATATGATTCTCAATCAGGGACAACGATTGACAGCTGCCTCTGATTGAGAACCATATCAGGCTGAACACAGAAACAGACAAACTAGACACACAACATAGAATTCCCACCCAGCTCACGTCCTGACCAACACTAAACAAGAAAAACACATAAGAACTATGGTCAGGACGTGACAGTACCCCCCTCCTGAGGTGCGGACTCCGAACGCACCCCTAAACCTCAAGGGGAGGGTCTGGGTGGGCATCTGTCCGCGGTGGCGGCTCTGGCGCAGGACGAGGACACCACTCCACCATTGTCTTTGTCCCCCTCCTTAGCGTCCTTTGAGTGGCGACCCTCGCCCCCGACACTGGTCTAGGAACCTTCACAAAGGTCCCCCCTAGATAGAGGAGACAGCTCAGGACAGAGAGGTAGCTCAGGACAGAGAGGTAGCTCAGGACAGAGAGGTAGCTCAGGACAGAGAGGTAGCTCCGGACAGAGATGGCTCGGGACAGACGGGCGGCTCAGATGGCGCTGGGCAGACGGATGGCTCAGATGGCGCTGGGCAGACGGATGGCTCAGATGGCGCTGGGCAGACGGATGGCTCAGATGGCGCTGGGCAGACGGATGGCGCAGATGGCGCTGGGCAGACGGATGGCGCAGATGGCGCTGGGCAGGCGGGCAGTGCAGGCGGCGTTGAGCAGGCAGGCAGTGCAGACGGTGCTGGGCAGACGGATGGCTCAGATGGCGCTGGGCAGACGGATGGCGCAGACGGTGCTGGGCAGACGAGCAGTGCAGGCGGCGTTGGGCAGACAGCCGACTCTGACCTGCTGAGGCGCACAGTAGGCCTGGTGCGTGGTGCCGGAACTGGTGGTACCGGACTGGAGACACGCACCTCAGGGCTAGTGCGGGGAGCAGGAACAGGGCACACTGGACGCTCGAGGCGCACTATAGGCCTGGTGCGTGGTACCGGCACTGGTGGTACCGGGCTGAGGGCACGCACCTCAGGGCGAGTGCGGGGAGAAGGAACAGTGCGTACAGGGCTCTGGAGACGCACAGGAGGCTTGGTGCGTGGTGCCGGAACTGGAGGTACTGGGCTGGAGACACGCACCACAGGGAGAGTGCGTGGAGGAGGAACAGGGCTCTGGAGACGCACTGGAAGCCTGGTGCGTGGTGTAGGCACTGGTGGTACTGGGCTGGGGCGGGAAGGTGGCGCCGGATATACCGGACCGTGCAGGCATACTGGCTCCCTTGAGCACCGAGCCTGCCCAACCTTACCTGGTTGAATGCTCCCCGTAGCCCGTCCAGTGCGGGGAGGTGGAATAACCCGCACTGGGCTGTGTTGGCGAACCGGGGACACCATTCGTAAGGCTGGTGCCATGTACACCGGCCCGAGGAGACGTACTGGAGGCCAGATATGTTGAGCCGGCTTCATGGCACTTGGCTCAATGCTCAATCTAGCCCGCCCAGTGCGGGGAGGTGGAATAACCCGCACCGGGCTATGCACACGTACAGGATACACCGTGCGCTCTTCCGCATAACACGGTGTCTGCCCGTACTCCCGCTCTCCACGGTAAGCATGGGAAGTGGGCGCAGGTTTCCTACCTGCCTTCGCCACACTACCCTTTAGCCACCCCCCCCCCCCCAAGACATTTTTGGGTGAGCCTCTCGGGCTTCCAGCCGCTCTGCCTTGCTAGCGCCTCATAATGCCGCCTCTCCGCTTTCGCTGCCTCCAGCTCCGCTTTGGGGCGGCGACACTCCTCTGGCTCTGCCCAGGGTCCTTTCCGTCTAGGATTTCCTCCCATGTCCATTCCTCCTGGTACCGCTGCTGCTGTCGCTGCTGCCCGTTTCCACGCTGCTTGGTCCGGGTTAGGTGGGTGGTTCTGTAACGGCTTTCTTCCTGGGGTGAAGGAGAGGACCAAAATGCAGCGCGGCTAGTGTTCAACATGATTTAATAAAGAAGAGACAATAACGTGAACACTATACAAAATACAAAATAACAAATGTGAAAACCGAGACAGTCCTATCTGGTGCAGAACACAAAGACAGAAGACAACCACCCACAATCCCCAACACAAAACAAGCCACCTATATATGATTCTCAATCAGGGACAACGATTGACAGCTGCCTCTGATTGAGAACCATATCAGGCTGAACACAGAAACAGACAAACTAGACACACAACATAGAATTCCCACCCAGCTCACGTCCTGACCAACACTAAACAAGAAAAACACATAAGAACTATGGTCAGGACGTGACAACTGTCAGTATCAGACAACCTGAGGGTACTGGTGGAGGCAGAAGACCAGTCCACATCTTCAAAAAAGCAACCTATCAGAGGGCAACAAGAAATAAACGATTACCACAGTCTCATCTGATGGGGAGATGACCGTAGACTCTTAGCCCGTTCTACCTGCATCTCAGCCAACCAGGCCAGAGCTAGAGGAGGAGGGCAAGTTGCAAGTGATGGCCTCATGTCGCAGGCTGATGATCTCAGCGTTCAGATCATAGCCAACAAATCAGAGGTGAGTGATTGTAGCTTTTGTCATTGGTCAGCTCCGCTCAGCTGTACTGAAGCTGCTGTTTATACAGGAGTATTCCTATTCTCTGCTAAAGCTAATGAATAATGATAAGTAATCGCCTCTGAGTGTGCAGCACACTTTGCAAAAACATAGTAGTGAATCAAATGCTTGATCAAGACCTCATGATAAGCCAGTTTAGCACAGAATAAAGGATCCTTCAGAGTGCTGCTGTCAGGGAACTTGTGTGTGTTTGTGTGGTCGCCGACTGCAGTGCGGTGGCAGTAGCAGGAGGACTTTGAGAGAGGGCCAGGCCATTCATAGATGATGAAGTGGATGCTCATTACTTTAGAGAGATTGCATGTGGATGACGGACAAGAGGATGTCAGGGCTTGTATTTCATTGTATATTTGTTTTGGTAGCAAAAAGAAACAGGATTTGTAGTGCAATTGAACATTTTTGGTATTCCGAATGTGAATAAATGTCATGTGCTGTTTGGATGAGAACGATCCTTCCCCCTTTGCTTGGCCCTGGCTTATTACCATTTGTATTTGTATTTATTATGGATCCCCATTAGCTGCTGCCAAGGCGTTTGCGCTTGAAACTGGATTTTAAAGAGTTAAACTTCACATAGACTGAAATGGACTGTGGTTTGATTTCAATAGCTCATCAATCCAGCCCTGTCACCCCTCTCTCTCCAACTATGTCTCCTCTCCTCCTCTACTACTATAGACTGATAGGTGGATATCTGCATTTATAGAGCACAAGCCACTGGAGATCAATGAAGACAAGGTGAGGGACTTTTGCAACGTGATCGACTGAAATCAGGGTAAGAATTGGAGTGAGGTGTGGGGTGAGGAGAGGTGTGGGGAGAGGTGTGGGGAGAGGTGTGAGTGAGGTGTGGGGAGAGGTGTGGGGTGAGGTGTGGGGAGAGGTGTGAGTGAGGTGTGAGTGAGGTGTGGGGAGAGGTGAGGTGTGGAGTGAGGTGTGTGGGGAGAGGTGTGGGGTGAGGTGTGGGGAGAGGTGTGGGGTGAGGTGTGGGGAGAGGTGTGAGTGAGGTGTGGAGTGAGGTGTGGAGTGAGGTGTGTGGGGTGAGGTGTGGAGTGAGGTGTGTGGGGAGAGGTGTGGGGTGAGGTGTGGGGTGAGGTGTGGGGAGAGGTGTGAGTGAGGTGTGAGTGAGGTGTGGGGAGAGGTGAGGTGTGGAGTGAGGTGTGTGGGGAGAGGTGTGGGGTGAGGTGTGGGGAGAGGTGTGAGTGAGGTGTGGAGTGAGGTGTGGGAGAGGTGTGGAGTGAGAGGTGTGAGTGTGAGATAGGGATGCAGCTTAAGCTCCACCCTCTTCAACATACACTACCGTTCAAAAGTTTGGGTCACTTAGAAATGTCCTTGTTTTTGAAGGAAAGCACTTTTTTGTCCATTAAAATAACATCAAATTAATCAGAAATACAGTGTAGACATTGTTATTGTTGTAAATAACTATTGTAGCTGGAAACGGCTGATTTTTTATGTAATATCTACATAGGCGTACAGAGGCCCATTATCAGCAACCATCACGATTGTGTTCCAATGGCACGTTGTGTTAGCAAATCCAAGTTTGACGAGTTTCAGAACAATTTTTTTTTTTTCTGGCGATTTTGACCCGGTAATCGAACCCACAAATGCTGATGCTCCAGATACTCAACTAGTATAAAGAAAGCCAGTTTTATTGCTTCTTTAATCAGAACACCAGTTTTCAGCTGTGCTAACATAATTGCAAAAGGGTTTTCTAATGATCAATTAGCCTTTGAAAATTATAAACATTGATTAGCTAACACAACGTGCCATTGGAACACAGGAGTGGTGGTTGCTGATAATGGGCCTCTACGCCTATGTAGATATTCCCTTAAAAATCTGCCATTTCCAGGTACAAAATTAATTTACAACATTAACAATGTCTACACTGTATTTCTGATCAAATTTATGTTATTATAATGGACAAAAAAATGTGCTTTTCTTTCAAAAACAAGGACATTTCTAAGTGACCCCAAACTTTTAAACGGTAGTGTACGTACAGTTGAAGTCAGAAGTTTACATACACTTAGGTTGGAGTCATTAAAACTCATTTTTCAACCACTCCACAAATTCTTGTTAACAAACTATAGTTTTGGCAAGTCGGTTAGGACATCTCCTTTGTTCATGACACAAGTAATTTTTCCAACAATTGTTTACAGATTATTTAACTTATAATTCACTGTATCACAATTCCAGTGGGTCAGAAGTTTACTTACACTAAGTTGACTGTGCCTTTAAACAGCTTAAAAAATTCCAGAAATGATGTCATGGCTTTAGAAGCTTCTGATAGGCTAATTGACATAATTTGAGTCAATTGGAGGTGTACCTCTGGATGTATTTCAAGGCCTACCTTCAAACTCAGTGCCTCTTTGCTTGACATCATTGGGAAATCAAAAGAAATAAGCCAAGACCTCAGAAAAAAAATCTGGTTCATCCTTGGGAGCAATTTCCAAACGCCTGAAGGTACCACGTTCATCTGTACAAACAATAGTGCGCAAGTATAAACACCATGGGACCACGCAGCCGTCATACCGCTCAGGAAGGAGACGCGTTCTGCCTTCTAGAGATGAAAGTACTTTGGTCCGAAAAGTGCAAATCAATCCCAGAACAACAGCAAAGGACCTTGTGAAGATGCTGGAGGAAACGGGTACAAAAGTATCTATATCCACAGTAAAAAGAGTCCTATGTCAATATAACCTGAAAAACCGCTCAGCAAGGAAGAAGCCACTGCTCCAAAACTGCCATAAAAAAGCCAGAATACGTTTTGCAACTGCACATGGGGACAAAGATCATACTTTTTGGAGAAATGTCCTCTGGTCTGATGAAACAAAAATAGAACTGTTTGGGCATAATGACCATTGTTATGTTTGGAGGAAAAAGGGGGAGGCTTGCAAGCCGAAGAACACCATCCCAACCGTGAAGCACGGGGGTGGCAGCATCATGTTGTGGGGATGCTTTGCTACAGGAGGGACTGGTGCACTCCCCAAAATAGATGGCATCATGAGGGAGGAAAATTATGTAGATATATTGAAGCAATATCTCAAGACATCAGTCAAGAAGTAAAGCTTGGTTGCAAATGGGTCTTTCAAATGGACAATGACCCCAAGCATACTTCCAAAGTTGTGGCAAAATAGCTTAAGGACAACAAAGTCAAGGTATTGGAGTGGCCATCACAAAGCCCTGACCACAAAGCCCTGACCTCAAAGCCCTGACCTCAATCCTATAAAAAATGTGTGGGCAGAACTGAAAAAGTGTGTGGGAGCAATGAGGCCTACAAACCTGACTCAGTTACACCAGCTCTGTCAGGAGGAATGGGCCAAAATTCATCCCAACTTATTGTGGGAAGCTTGTAGAAGGCCACCCGAAACGTTTGACCCAAGTTAAACAATTTAAAGGCAATGCTACCAAATACTAATTGAGTGTATGTAAACTTCTGACCCACTGGGAATGTGATGAAAGAAATAAAAGCTGAAATAAATCCTTCTCTGTACTATTATTCTGACATTTCACATTCTTAAAATGAAGTGGTGATCCTAACTGCCCTAAGACAGGGAATTTTTACTACGATTAAATGTCATGAATTGTGAAAAAGTGAGTTTAATTGTATTTGGCTAAGGTGTATGTAAACTTCCGACTTCAACTGTATCAACAAATTGGCGAGGGAACGAGAACAGTCTGCTGCACCATGCCTCACCCTACTAGAATCTGGAGTCAATGTTGATCTGGTGCTTCTGTCACCAACCAAGGAGGGCCTACAGCAGCACCTATATCTTCTGCACAGTTTCTGTCAAACCTGGGCCCTGACAGTAAATCTCAGTAAGACAAAAATAATGGTGTTCCAAAAAAGGTCCAGTTGCCAGGACCACAAATACAAATTCCATCTAGACACCGTTGCCCTAGAGCACACAAAAACATGAAGCCTAAATATCAACGCCACGTGTAACTTCCATAAAGCTGTGAACAATCTGAGAGACAAAGCAAGAAGGGCCTTCTATACCATCAAAAGGAACATCAAATTTGACATACCAATTAAGATCTGGCTAAAAATACTTGAATCAGTTATAGAACCCATTGCCCTTTATGGTTGTGAGGTCTGGGGTCCACTCACCAAGCAAGAATTCACAAAATGCTACAAACACCAAATTGAGAATCTGCATGCAGAGTTCTGCAAAAATATCCTCTGTGTACAATGTAAAACAGCAAATAATGCATGCAGAGGAGAATTAGGCTGATACCCGCTAATTATCAAAATCCAGAAAATAGTCATTAAATTCCACAACCACCTAAAAGGAAGTGATTCCCAAACCTTCCATAACAAAGCCATCACCTACGGAGAGATGAACCTGGAGAAGAGTCCCCTAAGCAAGCTGGTCCTGGGGCTCTGTTCACAAACAGACTCCACAGAGCCCCAGGACAACAGCACAATTAGACCCAACCAAATCATGAGAAAACAAAAAGATAATTACTTGACACATTGGAAAGAATTAACAAAAAAACTGATCAAACTAGAATGCTATTTGGCCCTAAACAGAGAGTTCACAGTGGCAGAATACCTGACCACTGTGACTGACCCAAACTTAAGGAAAGCTTTGACTATGTACAGACTCGGTGAGCATAGCCTTGCTATTCAGAAAAGCCACCGTAGGCAGACCTGGCTCTCAAGAGAAGACAGGCTATGTGCATACTGCCCACAAAATGAGGTGGAAACTGAGCTGCACTTCCTAACCTCCTGCCAAATGTATAACCATATTAGAGACACATATTTCCCTCAGATTCCACAGACCCACAAAGAATACAAAAACAAATCCAATTTTGATAAACTCCCATATCTACTGGGTGAAATACCACAGTGTGCCATCACAGCAGCAAGATTTGTGACCTGTTGCCACAAGAAAAGGGCAACCAGTGAAGAACAAACACCATTGTAAATACAACCCATATTTACAATGCCTTCGGAAAGTATTCAGACCCCTTGACTTTTTTCACATTTTGTTACGCCTTATTATAAAATGGATTACATTTTTTTAAATCTGCAGCATTCTACAAACAATACCCCATAATGATAAAGCGAAAACAGGTTATATTATTTACATAAGTATTCAGACCCTTTGCTATGAGACTCGAAATTGAACTCAGGTGCATCCTGATTCCATTGATCATCCTTGAGATGTTTTACAACTTGATTGGAGTCCAACTGTGGTAAATTCAATTGATTAGATATGATTTGGAAAGGCACACACCTGTCAATATAACGTCCCACAGTTGACAGTGCATGTCAGAGCAAAAACCAAGCTATGAGGTTGAAGGAATTATCTTTAGAGTTCCAAGATAGGATTGTGTCGAGGAACAGATCTGGGGAAGGGTACCAAAACATTTCTGCAGCATTGAAGGTACCCAAGAACACAGTGGCCTCCATCATTCTTAAATTGTCTCAAATCTCAAACTGAGCAATTGGAGAAGGGCCTTGGCAGGGAGGTGACCAAGAACCCAATGGTGACTCTGACAGAGCTCCATAGTTCCTCTGTGGCGATGAGAGAAACTTCCAGAAAGACAATCATCTCTACAGTACTCCACCAATCAGGCCTTTATGGTAGAGTGGCCAGACGGAAGCCACTCAGTAAAGGGCACATGACAGCCCTCTTGGAGTTTGCCAAAAGGCACCTAAAGACTCTCAGACCATGAGAAACAAGATTATTTGGTCTGAATGTTAAGCGTCACGTCTGGAGGAAACCGGTCACCATCCCTACGGTGAAGCATGGTGGTGGCAGAATCATGCTGTGGGGATATTATTCAGCGGCAGGGACTGGGTGACTAGTCGTGATCAAGGCAGAGAACGGAGCAAAGTACAGAGAGATCCTTGATGAAAACCTGCTCCAGAGTGCTCAGGACCTCAGACTGGGATGAAGGTTCAGCTTCCAAAAGGACAATGTCCCTAAGCACACAGCCAAGACAAAGCAGGAGACGCCTCGGGACAAGTCTCTGAATGTTCTTGAGTGGCCCAGCCAGAGCCCAGACTTAAACCCGATTGGACATCTCTGGAGAGGCTTGAAAATAGCTGTGCAGCAATGCTCTTCATCCAACCTGACCAAAGAAGACACGAGGCTATAATAGCTGCCAAAGGTGCTTAAGGTGCTTAACTCAACAAAGTACTGAGTAAAGGGTCTGAATACTTATATACATGTGATATTTTCATTTGTAATAAATTAGCAAACATTTCAACAAAAAACAAATTGTTTTGGCATTATGGGCTATTGTCTGTAGATTGATGGAGAAAAAACGATATAATCCATTTTAAAATAAGGCTGTAACGTAACAAAATGTGGAACAAGTCAAGGGGTCTGAATACTTTCCGAAGGCATTGTATGTTTATTTTTTTCCTTAACTATTCGCTACAACACTGTATATAGACATAATAGGACATTTTAAACGTCTTTATTATTTTGGAACTTGTGTGAGGGTAATGTTTACTGTTAACTTTTTATTATTTATTTCACTTTTGTTTTCCATTTCACATGCTTTGGCAATGTAAACATATGTTTCCCATGCCCATAAAGCCTCTTGAATTGAATTGAGAGAGAGTTGGGTGCCGGGTAGCGAGGCTGTGACAGCACACAGATTGGCAATGTTTGGGAGAGTGCTGATTTCCAGACTGAACTGTTGTAATAGTGAGACTGAAGTAGCTAACACCCTCCTTAGCTGTCCCCAAATAAGGACCAGCTTTGTCCAGCTGCTTTGAACATTAGAGACAAGTTAGTTGTTGTTTTCTTTTATCAATCGATGATGTGAAATGACAGTTACAGAAGTGAACAAGTCACATGGACAGTTCAGTCACATGCGCTGATTACTACAGGTGTAGACCTTACAGTGAAATGCTTACTTACAAGCCCCTAACCAACAATGCAGTTGAAAAAAGACAGATAAGAATAAGAAATAAAAGTAACAAGTAATTAAAGAGCAGCAGTAAAATAACAATAGCGAGACTATATACAGGGGGTACTGGTACAGAGTCAATATGCGGGGGCACCGGTTAGTTGAGGTAATATGTACATGAAGATAGAGTTATTAAAGTGACTATGCATAGATGATAACAACAGAGAGTAGCAGTGGTGTAAAAGAGGGGGGAGGGCAATGCAAATCGTCTGGGTAGCCATGTGATTAGGTGTTCAGGAGTCTTTTGGCTTAGGGGTAGAAGCTGTTTAGAAGCCTCTTGGCGCTCCGGTACCGCTTGCCGTGCAGTAGCAGAGAGAACAGTCTATGACTAGGGTGGCTGGAGTCTTAGGCAATTTTTAGGGCCTTCCTCTGACACCGCCTGGTATAGAGGTCCTGGATGGCGGGAAGCTTGTCCCCAGTGATGTACTGGGCCGTTCACACTATCCTCTGTAGTGCCTTGCAGTCGGAGGCCGAGCAGTTGCCATACCAGGCTGTGATGCAACTAGTCAGGATGCTCTCGATGGTGCAGCCGTAGAAACTTTTGAGGATCTGAGGACCCATGCCAAATCTTTTCAGTCCCCTGAGGGGGAATAGGTTTTGTCGTGCACTCTTCATGACTGTCTTGGTGTGCTTGGACCATGTTAGTTCGGTGATGTGGACACCAAGGAACTTGAAGCTCTCAACCTGCTCCACTACAGCCCCGTCGATGAGAATGGGGGAGTGCTCGGTCCTCTTTTTCCTGTAGTCCACAATCATCTCTTTTGTCTTGATCACGTTGAGGGAGAGGTTGCTTCCCTGGCACCACACGGCCAGGTCTCTGACCTCCTTATAGGCTGTCTGGTCATTGTCGGTGATCAGGCCTACCATTTTTGTGTCATCAGAAAACTTAATGATGGTGTTGGAGTCGTGCTTGGCTGTGCAGTTATGAGTGAACAGGGAGTACAGGAGGGGATTGAGCACGCACCCCTGAGGGGCCCCTGTGTTGAGGATCAGCGTTGCGGATGTGTTACCTACCCTTACCACCCGTCAGGAAGTCCAGGATCCAGTAGCAGAGGGAGGTGTTTAGTCCCAGGGTCCTTAGCTTATCGATGAGCTTTGAGGGCACTATGGTGTTGAACGCTGAGCTGTAGTCAATGAACAGCATTCTCATATAGGTGTTCCTTTTGTCCAGGTAGGAAAGAGCAGTGTGGAGTGCAATAGAGATTGCGTCATCTGTGGATCTGTTAGGGCAGTATGCAAATTGGAGTGGGTCTAGGGTTTCTGGGATAATGGTGTTGATGTGAGTCATGACCAGCCTTTCGAAGCACTTCATGGCTACAGACATGAATGCTACGGGTCATTAGTCATTTAGGCAGGTTACCTTATTGTTCTTTGGCACAGGCCCTATGGTGGTCTGCTTAAAACATGTTGGTATTACAGACTCGGACAGGAAGAGATTGAAAATGTCATTGAAGACACTTGCCAGTTGGTCAGCACATGCTCGCAGTACACATCCTGGTAATCTGTCTGGCCCTGCGGCCTTGTAAATGTTGACCTGTTTAAAGGTCTTACTCACATCGGCTGCGGAGAGCGTGATCACACAGTCTTCCGGAACAGCTGGTGCTCTCATGCATGTTTCAGTGTTATTCCCTGGACGTGAGCATAGAAGTAGTTTAGCTCATCTGCTAGGCTCGTGTCACTGGGCAGCTCTCGGCTGTGCTTCCCTGCCACATCCGACGAGCGTCTGAGCCGGTGTAATAAAGCAAAAATTAAAGCAGGAAGCACCAGTGACTAGATCAATAAAAAAGTGGTCAGATGAAGCAGATGCTAAGCTACAGGACTGTTTTGCTAGCACAGACTGGAATATGTTCCGGGATTCCACCGATAACATTGAGGAGTACACCACATCAGTCATTGGCTTCAACAATAAGCGCATCGATGACGTCGTCCCCACAGTGACCATACGCACATACCCCAACCAGAAGCCATGGATTACAGGCAACATCTGCACTGAGCTAAAGGCTAGAGCTGCAACTTTCACGGAGCAGGACTAACCCGGAAGCTTATAAGAAATCTCGCTATGCCCTCCGATGAACCATCAAACAGGCAAAGCGTCAATACAGGACTAAGATCGAATCGTATCGGTGGAATCCCGGAACATATTCCAGTCTGTTGAAGAGTACACGTTGAAGAGGTTTTTAAAGGTGGAGGGCGGAGGAGGGGATGGTTGAGGATGGGAGATGTTGCCTCAGTAATGGCCTACAGTGCATTCGGAAAGTTTTCGGACCCACATTTTACAGCCTTATTCTAAAATGGATTAAATAATTTTTTCCCCTCATCAATGACAAATCCAAAACAAGTTTTATTTATGCATTACAAATAAAAACAGACATATTACATTTAAAAAAGTATTCAGACCCTTTACTCGGTACTTTGTTGAAGCACCTTTGGCTGCTATTACAGCTTCGTGTCTTCTTTGGTATGATGTTACAAGCTTGGCACACCTGTATTTGGGGAATTTCTCCCATTCTTCTCTGCAGATCCTCTCAAGCTCAGTCAGGTTGGATGGGGAGTGTCGCAGCACAGCTATTTTCAGGTCTCTCCAGAGATGTTCGATCAGGTTCAATTCCAGGCTCTGGCTGGGCCACTCAAGTACATTCAGAGACTTGTCCTGAAGCCACTCCTGCATTGTCTTGGCTGTGTGCTTAGGGTCGTTGTCCTGTTGGAATGTGAACCTTTGCCCCAGTCTGAGGTCCTGAGCGCTCTGGAGCAGGTTTTCATCAAGGATCTCAATGTACTTTGCGCCGTTCATCTTTCCTCGATCCTGACTAGTCTCCCAGTATCTGCCGCTGACAAAAAATCCCCACAGCATGATGCTGCCACCACCATGCTTCACCGTAGCGATGGTTTTAGCCAGGTGATAGCGGTGCCTGGTTTCCTCCAGACATGATGCTTGGCATACAGGCCAAAGAGTTCATTCTTAGTTTCATCAGACCAGAGGATTTTGATTCTCATGGTCTGAGAATCCTTTAGATGCCTTTTGGAAAACTCCAAGAGGGCTGTCATGTGTCTTTTACTGAAGAGTGGCTTCTGTCTGGCCACTCTACCATAAAGGCCTGATTGGTGGAGTGCTGCAGAGATGGGAGAACCTTCCAGAAGTACAACCATCTCCTTAGATGAGCTCTGTCAGAGTGACCGTCAGGTTCTTGGTCACCTCCCTGACCAAGGCCTTTCTCCCCCGATTGCTCAGATTTGGCCGGGCAGCCAGCTCTAGGAAGAGTCTTGGTGGTTCCAAACTTCTTCCATTTAAGAATGATAGAGACTACTGTTCTAGGGGACATTCAATGCTGCAGACATGTTTTGGTACGCTTCCCGAGATCTGTGCCTCATGGTTTGCATTTTGCTCTGACATGCAGTGTCAACTGTGGGACAGGTGTGTTCCTCTCCAATCAAGTTGTAAAACCATCTTAAGGATGATCAATGGAATCAGGATCCACCTGAGTTCAATTTCGAGTCTCATAGCAAAGGGTTTGAATACTCTTGTAAATAATGTTTGTCTGTTTTTTTATTTTTAATAAATTCGCAAACATTTCTAAAAACCTGTTTTCACTTCGTCATTGTCAGTGGTGTAAACTACTTAAGTAAAATACTTTAAAGTACTACTTAAGTAGTTTTTGGGGTTTCTGTACTTTCCTTTACTATATATATATTTTTGATAACTTTTACTTCACTACATATCTAAAGAAAATAATCTACTTTTTACTCCGTTCATTTTCCCTGAGACCCAAAAGTACTCATTACATGTTTTATGCTTAGCAGGGAAGGAAAATGGTCCAATTCACACACTTATCAATTGAACATCCTTGGTCATCTCTACTGCCTCTGATCTGGTGGACTCACTAAACACAAATTCTTCGTATGTAAATAATGTCTGAGTGTTGGCGTTTGCCCCTGGTTATCCGTAAAAATATAAATATGAAAATTGTGCCATCTGGTTTGCTTAATATAAGGAATTTGTAATGATTTATACTTTTACTTTTGATACTTAAGTACATTTAAAACCAAATACTTTTAGACTTTTACTCAAGTAGTATTTTATTGGGTTACTTTTACTTGAGTAATTTTCTATTAAGGTATCTTTACATTTACTCAAGTATGATAATTGGGTACTTTTTCCACCATTGGTCATTATGGGGTATTGTGTGTAGATAGAGGAAAACATTTATTTCATCCATTTTAGAATACGGCTGTAACGTAACATTTTTGGCAAATAGTGAAGGGGTCTGAATACTTTCCGAATGCACTGTATAATATGGTCTATAATCTCATTTTAATAGGTAACATACAAAGATTAAAGTAAAGTGGCATGGCAGACTGCAGTGGGTGGTGCATTAAAATACTTTCATGGTTGGGGTGAGGGTGGGAAGGCTATGTTTTATAACTTTCATTCCTGGCCCTTTCATTTCTTTCAGAGTTGCATGCACAAGTGACCAAAGACATCAGTGTCTCAGGTGAGTTGTGTTATAATGCCTTTCCTATGTCTCATACATTCTCCTTCCATTACATTCGAGTTCCAAGCAGTGTTTCTACCTCCTGATCCAAAATGTATATATAAACTGAAATTGAAAATGTTCACTTCAATGTCAAGAAATTGCCTGGACTAAATTGTTCAAAATTCTAATTTGGTTGGAGGCAAGTGAGGCTCATTTACTGTGTAATTTATCTCACCTGTGGTAGTTGCAGGTGCCTACAGAGTAAAGATAAAATTCAACCAGTTTTGAAAAGAGAAAACGGAACATTCTGCTCCGTAGACGGGTTGCCTGACAACGTCACAAAAATGATGCACGCACATTGATGTGGCCAGAAGCCGCCTTATGATTGAATGGTCAAATAACTAGCAACAATGACAAGAAGCTGTCATGTGGAGAATCATAAGGGGCTCGTTGTATCTCGTTATTGATACCGTGTCTTGTTTTGATTTTTTTTGACTGATTTCAATGTTTGCTAATATGGCAAACATTTGCTAGCTAGCAAACAAACAAATGTAACAATGTATTTGTGAGACAGCAAGTGCTCATTGTGCAAATGTATTTATGTTTTCAAAAAACATTTGGAGAGTAAATATATTTTACATGTCGTCAACACTGTCGGTTTTGCCCCATAGTTGCATACGTGCTGGTTTAGTTGCTAAACAACCCGTCTATTACACTCCATTGTAAAGTGCAAGGGTGCCAATCAGCGGAGGCTGCTGAGGGAGGACATCAGATAATAAAAGCTGGAACAGAGCGAATAGAATGGCATCAAACACATGGACACCATGGAAACCATGTGTTCTGATGTATTTGATACCATTCCGCTCCAGACGTTACCACAAGCCCGTCCTCCCCAATTTAGGTGCCACCAACCTCCTGTGGTGCCAATATATTTGACCGTAACTGTATGAGGATATACTTGTAGGTCTACGAAGAGGTGCACCGGGAATGACTGTTCTTGTTCTTATCTCCCATGTTGGCAGCCTGCGGTCTGTCGGAGCTGGATGGGAAGATTAGTGCGGTCAAAACAGCCCTACTGAAAAGGATGGGGGAGTTTGGGCTGGTAGCGTATGTCACAGTATCCCCTCTGATCCCCAACCTTTGACCTTCACACACATACCACCACTTTGGGCAACAGACTAGAGGAGGAGAATCAAAGCTTTACCGTTGAGATGTGGATACCTCCCCGCTGTTGAATGCTGCCATAGTTTTATTGAGTACAATGATTGGAACCGAAGGTCTTCGTCAGGCTGCAAGATCCTACCTTGTAGAAGACCTGTATATCCTACATTGTAGAAGACCTGTAGATCCTACATTGTAGAAGACCTGTAGATCCTACCTTGTAGAAGACCTGTAGATCCTACCTTGTAGTAGACATGTAGATCCTACCGTGTAGAAGACCTGTAGATCCTGCCTTGTAGAATACCTGTAGATCCCACCTTGTAGAAGACCTGTAGATCCTACATTGTAGAAGACCTGTAGATACTACCTTGTAGAAGACCTGTAGATCCTGCCTTGTAGAAGATCTGTAGATCCTACCTTGTAGAGCCCTCTAGATCCTGCCTTGTAGAAGACCTGTAGATCCCACCTTGTAGAAGACCTGTAGATCCTACATTGTAGAAGACCTGTAGATACTACCTTGTAGAAGACCTGTAGATCCTGCCTTGTAGAAGACCTGTAGATCCTGCCTTGTAGAAGACCTGTAGATCCTGCCTTGTAGAAGATCTGTAGATCCTACCTTGTAGAGCCCTCTAGATCCTGCCTTGTTGAAGACCTGTATATCCTGCCTTGTAGAAGACCTGTATATCCTACCTTGTAGAGCCCTCTAGATCCTGCCTTGTAGAGCCCTCTAGATCCTGCCTTGTTGAAGACCTGTAGATCCTGCCTTGTAGAAGACCTGTAGATCCTACCTTGTAGAAGACCTGTAGATCCTACCGTGTAGAAGACCTGTAGATCCTGCCTTGTAGAAGACCTGTAGATCCCACCTTGTAGAAGACCTGTAGATCCTACCTTGTAGAAGACCTGTAGATACTACCTTGTAGAAGACCTGTAGATCCTGCCTTGTAGAAGACCTGTAGATCCTGCCTTGTAGAAGATCTGTAGATCCTACCTTGTAGAGCCCTCTAGATCCTGCCTTGTTGAAGACCTGTAGATCCTGCCTTGTAGAAGACCTGTATATCCTACCTTGTAGAGCCCTCTAGATCCTGCCTTGTAGAGCCCTCTAGATCCTGCCTTGTAGAAGACCTGTATATCCTACCTTGTAGAGCCCTCTAGATCCTGCCTTGTAGAGCCCTCTAGATCCTGCCTTGTTGAAGACCTGTAGATCCTACCTTGTAGAGCCCTCTAGATCCTGCCTTGTTGAAGACCTGTAGATCCTGCTTTGTAGAGAACTGTAGATCCTGCTTTGTAGAGAACTGTAGATTCTACCTTGTAGAGACCTGTAGATCCTGCCTTGTAGAGACCTGTACAGTAGATCCTGCCTTGTAGAGACCTGTATATCCTGCCTTGTAGAGACCTGTAGATCCTACCTTGTAGAGACATTTAGATCCTGCCTTGTAGAAGACCTGTAGAGCCCTCTAGATCCTGCCTTGTTGAAGACCTGTAGATCCTACCTTGTAGAGCCCTCCAGATTCTGCCTTGTAGAGACCTGTAGATCTTCGTTATCAACATTGTACTCCATATAACTTCTGGATAATTCAACAGTGTGTGGTTATGTACAGTTGAAGTCGGAAGTTTACATGCCCTTAGGTTGGAGTCATTAAAAGTCGTTTTTCAACCACTCCACAAATTTCTTGTTAACAAACTATAATTTTGGCAAGTCGGTTAGGACATCTATTTTGTGCATGACACAAGTAATTTTTCCAACAATTGTTTACAGACAGATTATTTCACTTAGAATTCACTGTATCACAATTCCAGTGGGTCAGAAGTTTACAAGCACTAAGTTGACTGTGCCACAAAATGATGTCATGGCTTTTGAAGCTTCTGATAGGCTAATTGACATAATTTGAGTCAATTGGAGGTGTACCTGTGGATGTATTTCAAGGCCTACCTTCAAACTCAGTGCCACTTTGCTTGACATCATGGGAAAATCAAAAGAAATCAGCCAAGACCTCAGAAAATAAATTGTAGACCTCCACAAGTCTGGTTCATCCTAGGGGAGCAATTTCCAAACGCCTGAAGGTATCACGTTCATCTGTACAAACAATAGTACGTGAGTATAAACACCATGGGACCACGCAGCTGTCATTCCGCTTAGGAAGGAGACGCGTTCTGTCTCCTAGGGATGAACATACTGTGGTGCGAAAAGTGCAAATCAATCCCAGAACAACAGCAAAAACGAGTCCTATATCGACATAACCTGAAAGGCCGCTCAGCATGGAAGAATCCACTGCTCCAAAACCGCCATAAAAAAGACAGACTACGGTTTGCAACTGCACATGGGGACAAAGATCATACTTTTTGGAGAAATGTCCTCTGGTCTGATTTAAACAAAAATAGAACTGTTTGACCGTAATGACCATTGTTATGTTTGGAGGAAAAAGGGGGATGCTTGCAAGCCGAAGAACACCATCCCAACCGTGAAGCATGGGGGTGGCAGCATCATGTTGTGGGGATGTTTTTCAGCAGGAGGGACTGGTGCACTTCACAAAATAGATGGCATCATGAGGGAGGAAAATGAAGTAGATATATTGTGGCAAGATCTCAAGACATCAGTCAGGAACTTAAAGCTTGGTCGCAAATGGGTCTTCCAAATGGACAATGACCCCAAACATACTTCCAAAGATATGTCAAAATGGCTTAAGGACAACAAAGTCAAGGTATTGGAGTGGCCATCACAAAGCCCTGACCCCAATCCCATAGAAAATGTGTGTGCAGAACTGAAAAAGCGTGTGCGAGCAATGAGGCCTACAAACCTGACTCAGTTACACCAGCTCTGTCAGGAGGAATGGGCCAAAATTCACCCAACTTATTGTGGGAAGCTTGTAGAAGGCCACCTGAAATGTTTGACCCAAGTTAAACAATTTAAAGGCAATGCTACCAAATACTAATTGAGTGTATGTAAACTTCTGACCCACTGGGAATGTGATGAAAGAAATAAAAGCTGAAATAAATCCTTCTCTCTACTATTATTCTGACATTTCACATTCTTAAAATAAAGTGGTGATCCTAACTGACCTAAGACAGGGAATTTTTACTAGGATTAAATGTCAGGAATTGTGAAAAACTGAGTGAATTTGGCTAAGGTGTATGTAAACTTCCGACTTCAACTGTATACATCTTTCATGACTTAACTTTTAGGATCTTGTTCCTGCATTAATCTGAACTGCATATTGTCAACCGGAAACCCTGAAAATATCAAGGTGGGAGAACAGTTATTCTAGTACTTATTCATTTATCTTTCCCTGTTGTGTTGTTAAGTGTATTATACAACGGGTGGGCCTAATCCTGAATGCTAATTAGTTAAAACTGCTTTCCAGCCGGTGTCTATTCCACAAGTTACCAACAGCTAAATCTATGATGTTAAAATTTAATCTATTTACTCTACAATCTGACTGTGGAATCCACCGTCCCATCAGCCCATCAACCCTGTAACATGATTTTTCAATTTAAATGTTTCATTTAACAAGGCAATGATTGTTTTGTAAATAAAATATATTTTTTCATTTGGCAAACATGTTGAAGGGGACTTTGATTCATGATTCTAATCACACACACTGTACATGAAAGTGTTACACCAGCCTGGTCACCAAGTCAGTACTCAATGTATATCCATATCTGAGGACATCGGGAGAGGATGTGGAAACTGAGCGCTGTTACCTTAAAAGGTTTCAGTTTTGGTAGGGCTTTGTGGAGGGGGATGGTGGATGGTTGTAAACATCTCCCTCTGATTCTAAAGGTTGCGAGTTTCGAATCCAGTAATGAAAAGCTTTTTTATATATATATATTTGAGTTTTAAGCCTGTCCCAAACCTTAACCATTCAGAGTTGATGCATCATCTTAAGAATGTTGAGTTGATGCTCTAACTTAACCATAAAAACATCTGCATTTGACGTTTGGAACAACTTTGAAATTTGATGTTTGAGAAACATGGGTTGAACGTCTAAATCTGAAGCAGAGCTGGTAGGTTACACACACACACACACACACACACACACACACACACACACACACACACACACACACACACACACACACACACACACAGTGTCAGATACACACACACACACACACACACACACACACACACACACACACACACACACACACACACACACACACACACACACACACACACACAGTGTTAGACACACACACACACACACACACACACAGTGTTAGACACACACACGCCGTGTTAGACACACACACACACACACGCCGTGTTAGACACACACACACACACACACACACACACACACCGTGCTAGACACACACACACACACACAGTGTTAGACACACACACAGACACACACACCGTGTTAGACACACACAGAGACACACACACACACACAGTGTTAGACACACACACACACACACAGTGTTAGACACACACACACACACACCGTGTTAGACACACACACACACACGCGCCGTGTTAGACACACACACACACACCGTGTTAGACACACACACACACACACCGTGTTAGACACACACACATACACACACCGTGTTAGACACACACACACACACACACACCGTGTTAGACACACACACACACACACACACGCCGTGTTAGACACACACACACACACACACACGCCGTGTTAGACACACACACACACACCGTGTTAGACACACACACACACACACGCCGTGTTAGACACACACACACACACACCGTGTTAGACACACACACACACACACCGTGTTAGACACACACACACACACACCGTGTTAGACACACACACACACACACACCGTGTTAGACACACACACACACACACACCGTGTTAGACACACACACACACACACACACACACCGTGTTAGACACACACACACACACACACACCGTGTTAGACACACACACACACACACACCGTGTTAGACACACACACACACACACACACACACACACCGTGTTAGACACACACACACACACCGTGTTAGACACACACACACATACACACACCGTGTTAGACACACACACACACACACCGTGTTAGACACACACACACACACACCGTGTTAGACACACACACACACACACACACACCGTGTTAGACACACACACGCACAGTACATTAACAGTGTTAGTCATACACACAGTTAATCAGTTCGCAATTAATTTTCCTTTTCTAAATTGTTGTACATAACTTAAGAGGTTTAAATTTACCTCCGTGAGGTAATTCATATAAAAGAGTGTCGGTGGGAATCTGCAAATTCAAGAAATGATTTGGCAGGGGGCCACCTTAAAACCGACATGCTCTGCTCAGTGGGAACTTTAAATCAACAGCCCATTTTAAAGTACAGTAGTTTATAGTTAGGAATTCAGTAATGCCATTTGTGAATCTGTCCATATATAATGAGATTTTATGTAAAGTGTGTGTATGTGAACAAGTATATTAAGGTGTGTGTGTGTGTACACATCTATTGAGTTGTGTGTGTGTGTGTGTGTGTGTGTGTGTGTGTGTGTGTGTGTGTGTGTGTGTGTGTGTGTGTGTGTGTGTGTAATTGGGGTGTGTCAGAGACGGAGTGCACCTGTATCAGCTGTCTGTTTGTCTGTCTGTCTGTCTGTCTGTCTGTCTGCTGTGAAGCTGAGGATCACCGTGATGTCTATCATTATAACAAATGATTACTAGATCTCTGTCTGCACAGCACAATGCATAGAGCCCTGAGGCCTCCCAGCCACACAACACACAGTTATTGAAATTGCTCTCTGTACCTGCAGGCATAAATCGATGTGTGAAAGCTAGATTAGTGTTCACAGCCATACGACTAGACAAGCTTATCGCAGGATATAGAATTACTATTGATTGTCATTAAATCTGCAAAATGTATCTATGGCTTGCAATGATTGGGTATCAAAAAGCAATAGGATGTGTAACATCTTGTGGAATTTAAATCATGTATTATACAGTATTCCTTATTTTCTGATTCTAATTTTACATTTCGTATTTCACCCGGTTATGTAACCCTGCACCTTCGAGGCTGCTGCCCTATATACATAGACATGAAATCACTGGCTACTTTAATAATGGAACACTAGTCACTCTAATATTGACATATTTTAGCTTTCTTCATCTCATATGTATATACTGTATTCTATTCTACTGTATTCTATTCTACTGTATTCTATTCTATTGTGCCACTCCGACATTGCTCATCCTAATATTTATTATATTCCTTAATTGCATTGTTTTACCATTGAGATTTGTGTGTATTGTTGTGAATTGTTAAATATTACCGTTAGATGTTACTGCACTGTTGGAGCTAGAAACACAAGCATTTTGCTACACCCGCAATAACATCTGCTAAACATGTGTATGTGACCAATTAAAAATAGATTTGAGTAAAATGGCACATCGTCAACATTCTATGACTTTCTATTGTGAGTGGTGCCTGGACATTGATTAATGTTATTTTGTGTCCGTCTTGTGCAGTCAGATAATATTCCATTATTTCTGTGGAAATGGGGAAACCTTTTCATCTCAGTCCTTTTTCAGGTGTTCCTCACATTTTCCGGTCTCTCCCATTCTGTCACTCTCTTCTTATGCATCTAAACGTTCTGGGTACAAGGCCCACACAGCACTAAAGGGAGGTACTTCAGCACTGTGACAATGAGAACAGGGGGTCTCTGTATTGTTCTCTTGTGGTTCTTTGTCTCAGATTCAGAACCCTTATAAGGTTAATGAGACCTGATTGGTCAGAGTGTAACAAACGGATTAAGGAGGAGGACAAAGGGCTTCAATGGGAGGTCTGTCTGTGGGTCTGTGTCCCAAATGGCACCCTATTCCCTATATAGGCCCATAAAGTAATGCACTATATAGGGAACAGTGTGCCTATATAGGGAACAGTGTGCCTATATAGGGGACGTAACCTGTCTGTCTAGCTAGGATCCCCATTGGCTGCTGCCAGGGCAGCAGCTACTCTTACTGGGGTTCAGCAACATTAAGGCAGTTACTGTATATACAGTTTAAAACATGACATGACATGAGGCTATTGAACTGAGTATACAGATTATACAGGTGATGCTGTAACACAGCTCAAAAAAGTTGAACTATAATTAGAAGCAGGAGCCACAACAGTCACATTGACTAGAATTATCAACATTTGATTTATTTTAGAATTCTTTGTGGGTCTGTGTAATCTGAGGGAAATATGTGTCTCTACTATGGTCATACATTTGGCAGGAGGTTAGGAAGTGCAGCTCAGTTTCCACCTCATTTTGGGGCAGTGTGCACATAGCCTGTCTTCTCTTGTGTCCGCCTGTCTCTCTCTCTCTATTTCTACTCCTGTGATTAAGTCTCTCTGGGAACCTTGAGGGAGTTTTATTCTGGTCTTGTATCAGGGTCCCTCTGCATGATATCAAGGCCAGGGTGGAGAGATTCATATCCATTCACAACTCTCCAGCTCTTAATGGGCTCGGCCACTCCAGAGAGAAGCTCTTTCCTGTGACTAGTCAGCTCCAGTCCTCATTCAGCCCTGTAGCGCTGTGTCAAAAAAGACTGTTGCTCGTTTGTCTCCTGAACAATGAGGAACAAGTCTGAATCTCTGGCCGGGGACAAAGGGGAGAAAACAGCCTTTTCATTCTGCAGAACATTAGATTCTGACACATTTTGCCATGGCAGGGTTTTCTTCTTGGGTCCTGAGTGCTGCAGGGTGTGGGTCTTTTAAAGGACCACCTGTTGGTTACCAGCCGGGTCTTCATTACGACTATTATCACAGGGTGAGGAGCGCACCACGGGGGGGTTCTAAAGTTGACCCTGTTGATCAGGAACCAGGCTGGAAGGAACCACGTTCCACTGCCATACCTTCAGGGGGAAATAGGCCTACATAACCAACTCCAGTCTCATGTCCAATTCTGTTTCATCACTTTCTGGATGTATATATTTTTGTGGCTTTTTGTGGATCAAGAAAAAGGGGAGTATTCATTCACAGCTGTCACTCACTCACAAATGACTCAAAAATACAAAAATGTTACCAAATAACCATAGATCAAATGTATTTATATAGCCCTTCTTACATCAGCTGATATCTCAAAGTGCTGTACAGAAACCCAGCCTAAAACCCCAAACAGCAAGCAATGCAGGTGTAGAAGCACGGTGGCTAGGAAAAACTCCCTAGAAAGGCCAAAACCTAGGAAGAAACCTAGAGAGGAACCAGGCTATGAGGGGTGGCCAGTCCTCTTCTGGCTGTGCCGGGTGGAGATTATAAAAGAACATGGCCAAGATGTTCAAATGTTCATAAATGACCAGCATGGTCGAATAATAATAATCACAGTAGTTGTCGAGGGTGCAGCAAGTCAGCACCTCAGGACTAAATGTCAGTTGGCTTTTCATAGCCGATCATTAAGAGTATCTCTACCGCTCCTGCTGTCTCTAGAGAGTTGAAAACAGCAGGTCTGGGACAGGTAGCACGTCCAAATAACAGGTCAGGGTTCCATAGCCGCAGGCAGAACAGTTGAAACTGGAGCAGCAGCACGGCCAGGTGGACTGGGGACAGCAAGGAGTCATCATGCCAGGTAGTCCTGAGGCATGGTCCTAGGGCTCAGGTCCTCCGAGAGAGAGAAAGAGAGAATTAGAGAGAGCATACTTAAATTCACACAGGACACCGGATAAGACAGGAGAAGTACTCCAGATATAACAAACTGACCCTAGCCCCCCGACACAAACTACTGCAGCATAAATACTGGAGGCTGAGACAGGAGGGGTCAGGAGACACTGTGGCCCCATCCGATGATACCCCCGGACAGGGCCAAACAGGAAGGATATAACCCCACCCACTTTGCCAAAGCACAGCCCCCACACCACTAGAGGGATATCTTCAACCACCAACTTACCATCCTGAGACAAGGCCCGAGTATAGCCCACAAAGATCTCCGCCACGGCACAACCCAAGGGGGGGCGCCAACCCAGTTCAAGCCACTTAATTATAGATAACTTGTTTTCCTTTTAAGTGTAGACTTCAGAAACCAAATGTTTATAAGCATGCATTGCTAAATAACACACATCTGTGCAAAAATGATTACTTTATTATTATATTTCAGTTTTAAAAATATATTAACAATACTTGTTGCTCCAACAGTTCAGTCAATTATTTTCACATCTCTAAGGCTGCCGGCCGAGAGAGTTTAATATTTGTATTTTTTGAATGGAAATTGGACCATTTTCTTCCACAAAGCCATAATCAGAGGAAGAGCATAACCTCCTCGGATTTCTGTGAATGTGTTCATGCCTCAAAATACCTATTATTTACATTTATAATATAATAGATTTACATTATAATAGTCTGGGAGAGCATTGGAGATTGAATTTGACAAACTAAAAGACTAACAAATAACATGGCAAAAATACTTGGCGTTCAGATGAGCTGTATTAAATATATCTGAGGCTGCTGGAGATGCTGAACCAAATACCCATACAGTACTATCACTTTGTATGTCAATGTGTATACAGTATGTTGTCTTACAGGTTGTATTCTAAATCACTCTGAGACATTCATACACCTCTGACCTCACTGGACCGTGTGTGTGTGTGTGTGTGTGTGTGTGTGTGTGTGTGTGTGTGTGTGTGTGTGTGTGAGAGAGATGCTCTCTGTGTCCCTTTCTGCCTGCTGTATTCTGCCAGTCTGTGTGGAGTTAACATGTGCCTGTAATATTGCCAGGCTGGATCAGCGGGAGCCGAATTCAGGCAATTACAATCAAGTCAGGGCATAGTTAGTGCGTGGGCCCAGCACCTGAGCTGGATGCTGATGAGACACTTAGCCCCAACCAAACCCCCAACCCGCCTCCATGCATTGGCCCAGACACAGCTTAGTGCCTCAACCCCCAACCCCCTGGTGGACAGCAACTGTTCCCTTCACCTCATTCCCACTCCTCCTTAATACTCTCTCTCTCACCTCTCTCTGTTCTTCAACATACTGCACTATGCATATGCTCTGGGCTGTGATGGTCGTCCACATTTAAAGAGTTTCGTTCCAAAATGCTATTTCCATCACTTTTTCACATTTGTGTTTTTTCATCAGAAATTAATGCTTATAGGGACCTTCATGTGTAAATATTACTGTTCTCAGATCTCATATTACTGTATTCATGAATTAAAAATTAATATGAAAAAAATTCTATTGATGTCACAAAACTATCATTTTGGACAGTTCTTTAAAAAGAAAGTAGTTATTTGCTACATTTGACTGTGTAAAACCTACCAGTACTACTTATTTCTCTGAGACAGGTGGATATATAGCGTTTTGCAACAAAACATTAATATTTGTCTCTGAAGTGAAACCAAGTGATAGATTTCAAACAAATACATGTCTGTCATTGCCATAATTAGACAGTGAAAAAACACACCAATCTCTTTTATAAGTTTTAAACAATAAAAGCTCATTTACCAACATTTCTGAAAATTGATATATAGCATTTTGGAATGAAACTGTTCATTTACTATTCGTTCACACTGTAATACTACACACTCATGTTGTCATGGTCTCCATGGTACCTGTGTGTGCTGGACATTGACTAAGGCTCTCTATTCGATCTGCATCACGGAAGTTCAGCGTGATTTAAAGGCAATGTTCTCGCGTTAGTGGAGTCTGCATTCACGGGGAACGCTTAAGCGATACAGGTTGAATAGAGCCCTGAATTGCTCACGGTACAGCACATATCTGTGAAACTAAATCAGAAAATGGTCAGCGAGGTGAAAATAGTAAGAGAAGGGAGAGAGGGGAAAAGCACGTTGGTCAGATAGAGCTCAAGAATATGGAGTCAAAAGAGATAGCTCTCCAATCATTCTTAGTGCCCTTTTCCCTACAAGATGCTCTTTGGAAAGGTAAGGAAAGCCAGCAGGCTAGTCACCCTCACTCAGGTAGCACACTTTGCTGAAGGGTTGTTGTGATTCTACAGATCAGGTTACCCACTACTAGCTACACTACTGGTTGCTCCGAAGGAGTCCCTGTAAATAAAACACCTAGCTCTCAATGTAAAGACCTGAAAGCAGTCTCTCCTGAAGTAAAGGGCAGCAGGAAATCTCTCTCTCTCTCTCTCTCTCTCTCTCTCTCTCTCTCTCTCTCTCTCTCTCTCTCTCTCTCTCTCTCTCTCTCTCTCTCTCTCTCTCTCTCTCTCTCTCTCTCTCTCTCTCTCTCTCTCTCTCTCTCTCTCTCTCTCTCTCTCTCTCTCTCTCTCTCTCTCTCTCTCTCTCTCTCTCTCTCTCTCTCTCAGAACCTGTGGCACCAACATATCTTCTAAGATTCCTCTTGTGTGCTTGTGGTGCTGATGTTGAACACATCTATGTCACCAAACATTTAGATTACACCAGTACTGTTTGAGGCAGGGGCTAGTTTGGTGGGGTGTAGGGGTGAATTGGAACACCATCTTTCTCCCAATTTTTGCCATAATGTCTTTTCTGACAATGGTTTATTTTCCCGAGGCTGTAGATGCCAAGGTTGTAACTGTCAAATTATTGATGCTTAAATATTCCTTCTGTGTGTGGTAGTTGGTAGATGGGTGAAGTTGAAGATCCATCTCCTTTTCCACATTTTTGCCATAATGGTTGTTTTTTGACTCCGTTTTATATATTTTTTTTTTCTTCAGGCTTTCTTTTTATGTGGTTGGATACCTCCCACCAGCCCAGACAACCAGGGTTGTCTCTGTCAAATTATTCCATCTTGGTCGAAGAAAAATAAATTGGATTGTGTTGATCCTGTTCTGTTCCTGGGAGGGCGGCAGCGGCATTATCCTCGGCTGACACCGCTGTCCAAGAGGCAATCACAGAGGCCTTCGCCTCATTCCCCTCGCCTCGCCTCCCTGTGACAAAAACACTCCATCTGCTAGGAGAGGAAATCACACCACAATGAGGTCTCACTCTCTGAGACTGCTGCTACGATGGTATGACCTGCCTGGGCTGGGCTGACAGCTGGGCCCTGAGAGAGAGGGATGTATACTAACCGACCGCTAACGACACAACGCATCATACCATACCACAGAACTCCACACAACAGCAGCCATATGTACTCCACAAATGCTATGCACCTGTTCACACACACAGAGCAGTTTCCTTTGTAGTTTCACAGTTCCTCAGTTAACAAATAGGCTAGAAATCACTGTTAAATCTAAATCAACAAAGATGAATGTAAAAATGTCAGGAAATGTTGTGCAGATGACTGTTTTTGTATTTTTCTATAAGGAAAAAGCTACAGTGAATATATTTTCTCTGCTAAATGGAATGAGAAGATGTGGCTGCCCCACTGTGGCACAAACCAGTACACTCAACCCTAAAATGTAGAACACATTTAGCTTTTCTGGTTTATAAAATACTTGTCGGGCCCACCTAAAACATCATTCACAAATCATTCCTATAACCACAATCCTCCCACAGTAATCCAAGCATACAGAGTGACAAAACACATTGACAGAAATACTACCATTAGTTCAGCAATCTGGGATAGGGAAAAACCACACACTTTTATGGAAATAACTGCCACCCTTTATGGGTCGCCCCTTTTAGCATTGACGAGAGTCACCTCTCCCCGCTCCCTGGTGTCTTAACTGGAGATCAAATGCACCTCTCTGAATTAATCCCAAATGGCACCCTATTCCCTAGGTTCTACCCCCCCCCCCCCACACACACACTATTAACACACAGCTGATACCACCTCTTGAGATGTACCATGTAGACAGAGGCCTGACATTACAGACAGGCTGGGAGACAGACAGGCAGGGAGACAGACAGACAGGCAGGGAGACAGACAGGCTGGGAGACAGACAGGCTGGGAGACAAACAGGCAGGGAGACAGACAGGCTGGCATCCTGAAGAGTTTAGAACTCCACCCCCCTCTCCGACACGCTCACACACATACCCTCTCCCATTCTCTACCCCACTTCTGCCACGACAAATTCACCTGCTATCTCTGGAATAGATGTTCATCTTTTATTATTTTATCTCTGGCATAGATGTTAACCTGCTATCTATGAAATATATGTTAATCCACTATCTCTGGAATAGATGTAAATCTGCGATCTCTGAAATATATGTTAATATTTTATATCTGAAATAGATGTAAATCTGCTATCTCTGGAATATATGTTAATCTTTTATATCTGAAATAGATGTAAATCTGCTATCTCTGAAATATATGTTCATCTTTTATATCTGAAATAGATGTTAACCTGCTATCTCTGAAATATATGTTAATCAGCTATCTTGATGTTAATCTTCTATCTCTGGAATAGATGTTAATCTGCTATCTCTGGAATAGATGGTAATCTCCCAGTCAAATGGCTGCCACTGTGAACTGGTTGACATGTACAACCATTTCGGAGCCATGCTAACTAACTAACTAACTAACACACACACACACACACTGTTTAACCAATGGACTGGAGACATAGAGGCCATGTCACGTTCTGACCTTAGTTTATTTTTATGTCTTTGTGTTAGGTTGGTCAGGGCGTGAGTTTGGGTGGGTAGTCTATGTTCTGTTTTCTATGTTGTTGTATTTCTATGTCTGGCCTGATATGGTTCTCAATCAGAGGCAGCTGTCGATCGTTGTCTCTGATTGAGAATCATAGTTTCCCCATTTTGGTTGTGGGTGGTTGTTTCCTGGGTTTGTGTTTGTGTCACCATTCAGGACTGTTTCGGTTTTCGTTTTCATTCATTTTGTTATTTTTGTATTTTGTAGTGTTCAGTTTATTATTAAAATATGACGAACACTTACCATGCTGCATATTGGTCCGATCCTTCATACTCCTCAGACGAAGAGGACGAGAATCGTTACAGGCCATGAGATGATTGGTCTGGAAGATTAGAATGAGATTTTTCCCCTCTTGAATAAAGTGAAGAGAAGGCATTGGAATAAGTGAAAATATTAATTTGTTGTGAGAGAGGCAGAGCAGCAGCTCATGTGAGGGTTTTACATAGCTAATTAACAAACCCTCATCTCAAACTCCCTCATACTACATACACGCTTATACACTTCAGAACACACAAACTCACGTATTGTAACGGCTTTCCTCCTCCTCTTCATCCGAAGAGGAGGAGCAGGGATTGAACCAAAATGCAGCGTTGGAATATGACATACTGATTTATTGAACAAGACGAAAAAACACGAAAACACTTTAACAAACTACAAAACAACAAACGACGTAGACGCACCTGAACATAAGAACTTACATATAACGAAGAACGCATGAAACAGGAACAGACTACATAAACCGAACAAACGAACAAACCGAAAACAGTCCCGTGTGGCGCAACGTACACAGACACAGGAGACAACCACCCACAAACAAACAGTGTGAAAACACCTACCTTAATATGGCTCTCAATCAGAGGAAATGAAAACCACCTGCCTCTAATTGAGAGCCATATCAGGTCACCCTTAACAAACATAGAAACACACAACATAGACTACCCACCCAAACTCACGCCCTGACCGTCAAACACATACAAAATAACAGAAAACCGGTCAGGAACGTGACACGTATGACATGCATCCTTGAAATCATTCACACACATACACACTCTGTCTCTCTCTCACACACGTACACAGACCAATAAAAAACTAAAATTGTATTTCCAGAGGCAGACATCAATCTCACATTTCTTTAGTTAATCCACAAAGGCTCTCCAAAGATCCTGCCACTAATAACGTATTGAGCAGGGGATGGGGGAGAGGAGGTGAGAGAGAGTTGAGGGGCCTGGTGGCTGGCTGGCTGGCTGGCTGGCTGGCTGGCTGGCTGGCTGGCTGGCTGGCTGGCTGGCTGGCTGGCTGTTCCAGTGTAATTATGGGACTTGTGTATAAGAGAGGAGAAGGGTGCAGGAAAAGATGGAAAGAGGAAGAGAGCAAAAGATAGCTGGGGAAAGAGATGGGGAGGGGGAGAAGGGGAGAGAGAAAGTGGTAGAGCGAGAGCGACTGAGAAAGAGAGACTGAGAACAAGAACCGAGAGAGAAAGAGAGAGACGGGAGACAGAGGGGGGAGGGTAAATATCGATCCCATCTGTGGTATGATGGTTAATTACCGCATCTGTGAATGAGAGGAGAGGGAGCAAAGCAGCAGCCACGTAAAGATGATGAGGAGGCCTCCCAGAGCCTCAGCTCTGATTACTACAACAGAATGAAGGGTTTCTGAGCAATGAAAGAAGGCCAGGGGCTGCCTGGTAGGGTGCACAGAGACTGAGAGAGAGACTCACATTCTCCACACACACACACGACACAGACATATGCATACACATACATGTCCGCAAGTATGCACTACACACACACACACACTTGCACACATAGACATCAACAGTTTAAGCTTATTCGATTCTAAAGTTAATTTTACACATGGTCACACACACTTCAGAAAAAGGATGAAATATGACAAGAAATGCACAGAAACACACAACACAGACAGAGCAACAACAACAAAAAGGCCTGATGTAATGCTACTGCAGACAGATGGAATGTGTCTGCAGGCCTCCATTGATGTGCTTGGTCATATTCTTGACCTCTGACACTCTCAAGGTTCCACTGAACAATTATACCGCAGCCCCTTCTGGAAACTCTGCATGGACAAAGGCTAGCTGTGAGAGCTGACCATAGCAGAGCAAGGGGGGAAAGATGAAGTAGGGAACGAGAATGTACTTTGTAGTATGTTTTAGTGTCAACTATTACTTACAGACAGGCATGGTTATGATGGAGGGTGCTACTTGCATTTTTAGATCATCCCATTCCCAAGCTCACTAGATCAACATATTTCTGTTGGATATTAAAGGCCCTCTAGTGTGACCCCACCCCCTGATGGAGAGATTGGGTATTACAAGTAGTAGTAGTAGTAGTAGTAGTAGTAGTAGTAGTAGTAGTAGTAGTAGTGGCAGCAGTAGAAGTAGTATTAGTGGTAGTAGTAGTAGGATCAGTAGTAGTAGTAGTAGTGGTGGCAGCAGTAGTAGTAGTAGTAGTAGTAGTAGTAGTAGTAGTAGTGGTAGTAGTAGGATCAGTAGTAGTCACAGTAGTGGTAGTGGTAGTAGTAGTAGTAGTGGTGGCAGCCGTAGTAGTTGTAGTAGTGGTAGCAGCAGTAGTAGTTGTAGTAGTAGTAGCATTACCAGTGGTAGTAGCAATGGTGGTAGTAGTAGTAGCAGTAGTAGTAGTAGTATTAGCAGTAGTAGTAGGATCAGTAGTAGTCGCAGTTGTGGTGGTGGTAG